>NC_057796.1:491639859-491712634 GCF_018294505.1 Triticum aestivum
AAAGACGTATCGAGAGTGTGCGCGGTAGGCACAGATGCACAACTAGCGAGTGTGTGTGTATGTGTGTGTGTGTTTGAAAGAGGAGTATATAGATTACTATCAAGATCGAGGTGCCGCCCTACTCCTTCGGTGTCGGGTAGTGTGTGTGTGCGTGTGTGTGTGTTTGAGAGAGAAGCCAGTCGATAGATTAGTATCAAGATCGAGGTGTCACCCTACTCCTTCGGTGTTGGGAAGTGTGTGTGTGTGGTTGTGTGGGTGTGGGTGGGTGTGTGTGTGTGGGGGGGGGGCAGTGACACTCACATATCCCTACTCTTATAAAAAACAGAGTTGGTGATGATGGTGTTCCTGCCATCCTGCAAAATAGGCCATCCGATTTATATCCGACGGATAGGAAGGAAACTGTGGCAATTTTGAAAAAAGATACCCACACCCCTCTCCGCATTTGCAAATAAGGCATTCCCTCGTTCATCCTTTTCTCCCACAAGATAAACTACTCATACAAATGCATCTTGATGTTCGGTGCAATGCATGGGCATCTTGCTAGTAGGGAGAAGGAGTTTGTGTGACACATATCTAGCTCTATTAAGGGATAGGTAGATAGCATTTGTGCGAGGCATACTTAAAGCATCACAAAGATAAACAAAATTGTGTGCATGCAAGTGCCGGAAAAAATGAAGCGAGAAACAATGTGTGTGTGTGCGCGCGTGAGAGAGAGAGAGAGAGGGAGAGAGAGAGAGAGCGAAATCTCAAAATAAAAGGTGCTCTGCTGGAATCCCATTGTATGTATTCATATGGTTCCGGAACTCGAGTTAACCTTAGGCATATGTGTGAGAGACATTATTATACTTTGAGACATTAGTGGTTGTGGGTGGGCAGAATTAAAGGGGTGGGCATGTTCGACAGAGAGAGCGTGTGTGTTTCTGTGTGAGAGACTTGTAGGACGGGGTAGAAGGACGAATTCTAACCTTGGCGGAGGGAGAGAAATACATGAAGTGCGCGTGTGTGATTCCGATGCCCACTGGGAAATGAGATATGTATGCGTGTGAGAGAGATTGCACAACGTATCACTTTCTAGCGATCATAGACGTGCATCGCTTGAACATAAATCAATATCTACTTCGTATCATGGCCAAAGGTACAATATCGATTCAACGCTATAAAGATTGGACACTCACATATCACATTTTTTCTATTTAAATAAGCCTTTTCAGTTGTGCATGCCAAAGTTACGGTGATGTTTCTTCAAACAACCAATGTAGCTATCATGTACATGCACCATTGTTACTATTGCATTCAAAATCATTAGTCTTGGATGATTTAAGGTTCTATTATGAAGTAATATATGTAATATTCATATATGAATTCAACGGGTACGCAATTTATGAAATGGAGGCTATGTAATCATATGAGGTAACACTTTTAAGTAGCGGACTACAATATCCATTTCTTTTTGTGCGCCTCTACACTAACACGTCAACGCATTATGTTTAAAGTAAATAACCAATTGCACTAAATTATCTATTTACACGAGAAATACATAGGCTGAGCGTTTGATCCCTTTTTTTGTGAACGCGCCACTACACCCGTACGATTGGCCGCGCCCGTGTGAACGTCCAAGTTATTGGCGCATCATCCCGAGTTATTGTCTTTTTTTCTGGGGTGGACTTCACACCAGTTATTAACTGTTGACGCATGCCCCGTGTACACAGTCTCGCATGACCTTCCCGCTAGCACGGTCCAAAATTAGTTGAAACTCGATACGAACGATCCCGCGGGCGGCAAAATCTCCCGCCTCCTTCTAAAATTTCCGCCACCTTAGTCTTTAGCATGCGAAATTCCCCTTTTGTCCTTGGTGCACGGAGACCAACAGTTACAATACCGCCCTCATCTACATAATAGGTCGGGGCTGCTTTGGTAACTTTCGGTTTCCCCCACTACACGGCACCCCCATTTCCTCTCCCCCTCCCGCAAAAACGACTAACTCCACATCACCAGAGCATCTCACATCACGCCGTCCATACTTCATCGGCCTTTCTCCCCTCCCCTCTCGAAATCCTAGACTGCTCATCCACCGGCGTACCAGAGCCCATTCACTGCCAGCGGCGTCCACCTCACCGGATCTGCTTCTGCGGCCGCATCTACCCCTCCCACCTCCCCTAGAAACAAGTAGACTGCTCATCCACCACTGTACCACAGCCCATTCAGTGCCGGCCTTGTCCACAGCGCCGGATCTCCTTCGCCGGTACTCTCGTCAACCGCAGCGCATCTGCAGCGGCTCATTCGTACTCCCCACCGGAGACGCTTCGTCCACACCCCCCCGGAGCCGCCCCACCGACGCCCTCGTCGACGGCCTCTGATCCTCTTCGCCGACACCTTCCTCAACCCTACCGGAGCCGCTTCGCCAACACCATCGTCAACCCCACCAGAGTAGCTTTGCCTATACCATTTTCAACCCTACCGGGGCCGCTTTGCCAACTCACAAGTCCACGGCCTCAGATCCGCTTCCTCGCACCCTCATCCAACCTACTGGAGCAGCTTCTGATGCCCCGTCCACGGCCGCAGATCCGCATCATCGACACCATCCTTAACCCAACACCGGAGCAGCTTCACCTACGCCCTCGTCCACGGCCACAGATTCGCTTCGCCCACACCGTAGTCCACCCTACCGGAGCCGCTCCACAAACACCCTACTCGACGGTTCTAGATCTCCTTACCGGACCCCGACAGCCAGCGTAGCGTCATCACCCTTGACGTTTCTAACCTGATTCCCACCGTCTGGCAAGATGCCAAGCACCCGCCACTGCCTAGGTACTTGTCACCTTTAAACCCATCCAGCATCACCTGCCCGATGTACTTCAAATATACTAACAGGTCGCTGTTACCTGTTATGCAGCTGGCAAAAACTACAAGGACGATGTTTCTTCTGGATCTAACAGCTTGGCCAACCAAGATCCTGGACCGAGGCATTGGTATGATCTTGTAAGCGTGTCTCTCTCTCTCTCTTGTATTGTTCTGTGCCTGCCAGCGTGCTTTGCTAGGATTTTCGGCCAGTAATCCCTTTATGCAGACAATGATTTCTACTACTGGCTGCTAAATTAGATATCTAGATGTCATACATGATACTACCTCATACCTCCGTTCCTAAATATAAGTCTTTCTAGAGATTCCACTAAAGGCTACATACAGAGCAAAATGAGTGAATCTACAATCGAAAATGCATCTATATACATCTGTATGTGGTCCATACTGGAATCTCTACATAGACATATATTTAGGAATAGAGGCAGTACATTACACAAAATCGTAGGTGGCATGTAGGAATTCCAGTACACTATATTAGGCTCCCTTAGAGTGCCTGCTAGTCCAGCACACAGAGTCATGGCTAGTTTATGCTACGCACACAATCATTAATTGGTGGTTTAAATATGCGCAAGGGATATGCAATGTATTATCATGTAGAGATGTATGAAGTTAGCCGTGTCAACTTGCAGATAGGGTTACACAATGAAAAAGTACAAGATGTATGTGGCAATTTCATGGAACATCGCAAAAAAGGAGAGCCAACGGTGAGCCTATACAGTGTGCTATGGTACGTCACTCCTCCATTGCAATCATCATGACATGTTATTTGTATGTCAGTTCTATTGGCCAAGTTTCTTAGGGACAGTTATTACGAGTTATCCTAAGAAAATAAGCACCTGTGAATATAAGCTCCATGTAATAAGCCAACCAGTTTTTTTCATTGTGTTTTCAGCTTATCTTTGGTATGATCAGTGAAAAGTCTAGATTGCATTATATTTTTTCATTTTGCTGCCCATATGAAAGTTAATTTGACTTGCAAACATCACAAATTGAACCCAGTGCAGTAATTAATATGATAGGAAAACAGACCATCACTATTTGCTCAAAATGCAAATACAAAGATACCATCTACTTGGCACAATCTACTTTGGTCAATGTTTTCCATAGAGATCCCATTGCCTAATTTAAACGAAAAACGCATGACCCACATTTAAATGAAGAACAATTATTTATTGAAATTCGATGGTCCAAGTGGCTGGTTATTTTCATATAGCAGCACCACCTGAAAACATCATATAGCAGCAGCAGCTCATAGCAACTCATCATACAGCAGCAGCAGCAGCAGTGTGCAATTCATCATATACCAGCAGCAACTCATAGCAATTCATCATATAGCAGCAGCAGGAGCAGCTCATAGCAATTCATCATATAGCAGCAGCAGGAGCAGCTCATAGCAATTCATCATATAGCAGAGCAGGAGCAGCTCATAGCAATTCATCATATAGCATCAGCAGGAGCAACTCATAGCAATTCATCATACAGTAGTAGCAGGAGAAACTTATAGCAACTCATCATATAGTAGCAGCAGCTCATAGCAATTCATCATATAGCAGCAGCAGCAGCTCATAGCAACTCATCATACAGCAGCAGCAGCTCATAGCAATTCATCATATACCAGCAGCAACTCATAGCAATTCATCATATAGCAGCAGCAGGAGCAGCTCATAGCAATGCATCATATAGCAGTAGTAGAAGCAGCTCATAGCAATTCATCGTATAGTGGATCAGAATAAAAATTTGGCAAAAAATCAGAAGAGATCCTCACCTTGTTGGATGAGCTCATCCTTCAATAGCACCTCAAGGCCACAGCCTGGGAGGTGGGGAGGGGGAATAAGGTGCCTTCTGCCGCAGTGTGGCATCAGCCGTAGTTGTGCAGCGCCCGCTGGAGTAGTGCGTTGGATGAACCACAATGGAGCAGCTGCTGGAGACCATGAGAATGAGGGGCGGCGCCAGAGGGAGGAGCAGCCAGGGAGATTTGCCCCTACCCGCCGGCCATGTAGCCTAGCTGGACAGAGCATCATCGAGGACCAGGCCAGATGGGACCAGTGGCGACGGCTTGCTGGAGGAACCTATCAGGCCCCCGATTCCAAGTCACACCGATCTAGCCTGTAACACCTCATATCACATTGCGGCCTCACGCACGATACTCCCACGGGTGTCGCCTTACCATGGCCTGGGACCGTTTGCGCCTTTTGGCTCACGTATATGACAATGTAGCGAGCATCCATATGACAGAGAACCCGGGCCGACATGGCTAGTCGTGAACCCAAAGCGGCACTAACGTATGGGAACAAGCATACATGAATCAACATCGAACGTGTCGGTCAACAGCGTGTGAATCCGGGCTGTAGCACTGGGCTAACATGACTCCGGGAACCCGGGCTGTAGCAGGCTAGGCAGGACTCCGGATGTCACCGCGTGACATTTCCCCGAAGGGACAGACACAGGAACGATATGAATCACATGCCGGCCAGTCAAGTGTCCAGAGCAGTAGTGCTGGGCTAGCAGGACTCCGGTGAACCGGGCTGTAGCGGACTACTATGGCTCAAGGAGGCACTAGACTACATTTCCCCATAAGAGAGGCTGCCAAGGATAAACAACTAGATTGTCGGATCCCACACATACCAAGCATTTCAATCATACACACAATATGCTCGATATGTGCAAATACAACATGGCATCACAAAAAAACTCTACAACTCAAAGTACTTTATTTAAAGGGCTCCGGAGAGCCTTACATAACTTGTTCATACAGATAGGGGTCACATGACCCGACACTCAAGTCATACAATCATACAAGCACATGCGGAAGCAAACTGTCTGGGTACAGACGCTAGAAAGAAAGAAGGCTTGACGAAGCCTGTCTATCTACGTAGGCCCTTCACAAGCCTAGATCACCACCTGGGTGGCAAGTCACTCGTCGTCGTCGAGTTCTACGTAGAACCCATCAGAAGGGGCGGTGTTGTCGTCTGAAAACAATAATTGAAGCAACATGAGTACAAAGGTACTCAGCAAGTCTTACAACAGATCCTACTATACATGTTCATTCTCAAGAAGGTAGTGGAGTTATTGCAGCAAGCCAGCTTTGACTCTTGGCTAAGCTATCCTACGAGACACCACTTGTGAAATAGTTTTCGCACACGAGTCCACTAAGCACCATCTCAATACTCCACCGTGGATCCTCCCTCGTCATCCCACGAGAGGGCCATCCGCGGTACTCACACTTATCTTGAGGCTTTTAATAGTATCCATTTACTTGTCTATGAACTGCATAAGCGACCAAGTAGTCCTTTACTGCGGACGCGGCTATTCGAATAGTTTCATACCCTGCAGGGGTGTACTTCGTCACACACGCTCTCACCACTTATCGTCGCTACACGACGTGTACTCGGCAACCTTCAAGCGGAAGCCCAACGTGGGTGTCGGCCACAGCCTACCTAAACACTCGAGTCTCTAGTCCAGGTTTATCGCCTATTTAGGTTCCATCCGCAGGGAGTCCGGCCGAGGTTTCCACATACGGCCCCAAACGATGTGTGCAGGGTTCCCGGACACCAAACGGGCGACTCGGTACACCGTGCCACGAGCCTACCGCATCACAGCCCACCCCTTGGTTAGCGCTGTCCACGGCCTCCAGCTTACTACAAACACCAGAAACTACGTGCAACTCTTGGACAGAGGACAAGGGTGGTTAATAAGCCGAGGGGGTCCATTGGTTTCGGGCCCAATGCGTGGTAGTAGCTGAATCTTAAATCACGCATACAGATCTCAGTTCTTAGGAACGGTCTCAATGAAACAACCCACCATGTACTCCTACATGGCCTCCCATCGATACCTTTACCAAATCGTATTCAACACCTCACTCTCATTACCGACACACACTTTCACTCTAGTTCATCACCCTGATGAGCCAGACCTGACACGACTCTAAGCGTAGCAAGCATAGCATTGTAGGAACACAACATGGCCCAATCACACATGCTAGTGGGTTTCATCTAGTTACTGTGGCAATGACATGTCATGCAAAGGAAAGTGGGTTCAACTACCGCAACACACAGCAGTTTGAATCGCGTTGTCTTAATGCAGTAAATGAGAGCAGAAGCGAGAAGATGGGTTTGTATCAAAATGATCAATGGGTTGCTTGCCTGACGGAGTGGTGGTGGGATACTGCCCTTCAGTTGGATACTCGTGAATATCCTCGGAGGCAGGACCTACCACAATGAACATACCGAAGCACAATCAACACCAAGCAAGTGCAACAATATGATGCATGCATGAGACATGGCAAAATGGATGTATTGGGCTAATGCAACTAAGACCAGATGGGTTTGGACTATTTTGAATCAAAGATTCATATTCCAAGTTCATATGTGGCCTCTTTTAGTGCTTTATCTTGTTCTACATTAAAAAGTAGGTTAACTTGCTTAAACATGCATGAAACCAGTACAGATGGATAGAATGGATTTTTCTGATCATTGTTCATATATAAATCTTTTCATTCTGAGCTATAGATTATTTTCTATGATTTTTTGAAGTTTGTGATAATTTCTGGAATTTCCAATATAAGAATAATTCCAGTAATTAAATTGCTTAATGCGTCAGCAGTGTGTCATGATGATGTCAGCGGTCAACGGGGTCGTCCAGGTCAAACCTGACGTGTGGGTCCCCTGTGTCAGTGTCACTGTTAGGTAATTAACTAATTAGGATTAATTTTAAACTCTAACTCAGATTATTTAGCAGGCGGGCCCCACTTGTCAGTGACTCGGGGGGGTCAACCCGTGGTGAAACCACGCTGACTCGCCGACGACGTCCAGACGCGGCGGTGGAGTGCGGGATTCCTCCTCCGACGACCAAATGGACGGCGGAGAGCACCTACGTGTAGCTGGGAGCAAACCGCATCGACTGGTGGTGGTGGTGGAGCTCCGGGTCGCTGGAATCGACGCCGGCGACGAGCCGTGCGGCTGCCGGGGTACGGGCGTAGTCGAACCCGTTGCTAGAGAGCACGGCGAGGGGTGTGCGATGGTGCTACGGGCTCCTGGCGATGCAGTGGAGCTAACGGCCATGGTGGTGCGACCGTTGGATGGCCGGAGCCTCATCGGCGACAAGCTCGTGCGGCGGCGCGTACGGGTGAGCTACGTGCAGTGGCTGCGGAGCTCGAGAGGGAGAAAGGAGAGGATGGGAAGGTGGCCAGGCTCACGGTGGTTGCGACGGAGCGGACGGCGAGGTCGGGGGCGAACTGCTGCAGTGGTGACGGCGGAGGGGATCTCCGACGGTGAGCGGCGAAGGCGAGGTCGGAGCAGAGGCTTCGGGGCAAGCGAGCGCTCGGGGCTCGACCTGCTCGAAGGAGAAGGCGACGGCGGAGCTGTTGGACACGGTGGGACGGCGCGAGGTCGACGGTGGGCGCGGCTACTCCGGCGAGGTGGCAGCGGCTGCGTCGGCCAAGGTGGAGGAAGGCGAGGGAGAGGCGATGGGGGAGAAAGGGGGTGTCCAGGGGCTCGGGGGCGCGTCGTGGAGGGTCGTCCAACTCGTCCACGGGCGAGGCGGCAAGCAGGTGGCGCCGTGGCGGGCTAGCGCTCGCCGGCATCACCTCTCTGCCTGCTCTGGCGAGAGCAGGCAGCTGACTGGCTATGGGCCAGCACAGTGTGTAGGGGAACGCAGCAGAAAACAAAAATTTTCCGACCTACGCACCAGCCCAGGACCACTATGGAGACTGCATACATGGTTTGATCTTTTTCGTTACCGACTCGTAGCGCAGCGGGAAGTATAGTCGATGACGATCGGCGGTGCAGATCCCCGCAGCTAGGATTTACAACCTCCCAACCGCGAGGATGTATACCCTCATCTGCTCCTCAGACAGCCCTCCAGGAGGCGGTCGAACAGCCCCCCGGACGGTGTCGCGGACAGCCCTTCGGGAGGACCTTCGAAACTCGAATGGTCACTCGGACAGCCCTTCGGGAGGACCTTCGAAACTCGGACGGTCACACGGACAGCCCTTCGGGAGGCACTCATGAACTAAGACCGAAACTACGATCTCTCTACAGAGTTGCACACATACGGTGTCATCTATCCGGCAGGGCTTCGCCGTCCAGAACTAGTTCCTGCCGGAACCCAGACAGCCTTACGGCTCTACGAAACTCTTTTCGTGGGAGGGAGAGAAGAAGCCAGATAATGCATGGCATGTGTATGAGAGCAAGGGATGAGTGTGGAGGGCTGCCCCTCCACCTCTATTTATAGGAAATCCCAAGGGGGTAGGGTAGTTTCACAAAAAACCCGAAATGCACATGAATGAAGTCCTTCCACAAGGACCTAGGAGTGAAACCAAGGAACAAGAGGGTCCCCAAGGGGGGATACCCCATGTGGCCGGCCACACCCTCATGAGGGGCCCAAAAAATGGCTCCTATCCATCCATGTCATCCCCAAGATCTTTTGGAGCAAAGCCCCAAAAGGTGGCTTTCCATAAAGTAACCATAAAGCTGATTTTCACTATTCACGACGACATTTTTCAGCGTCTGATCGAACTGAAAATATTTATGTGGGCTAAGAACATTTCCAGTACCCACTAAAATGATTTTCAACGCGTTCCGAAACAATTCCGGTTTTAGTGATTTTCATCTGCGAAACGCATCTGAAGTGGCTCCGGCAGCTCCAGAACATTTCCGGTTTTTATCTCAGAAAATTCCAAAAAGCTTCCAGAATGATTCTGGCATCCTCCAAGAATTATCAGGCATGTGCCAAAACCAATTTGACTTAATGGTGTATCCCGAAACAACTTTTCGGTATCATCGAAACTTATCCGATGACCTCTCTCTGCGGTACGATTCCGCTGTCCGAAACTTTTTCGGTGATTTTCTCTCAGACTCCCTGTCTAGTATTCAGCAGATAGATGACCCTTAAGTGTGTGACCCTATAGGTTCGGTGAAGTATAGACATGACCCGGAACCCCTTCCGATCAATGATCAACATCGGAGCCGTGGACACCCATATTGACCCCTATACCCACACGAATAAATATTCGAGTGAACCTCCAGTTGCCGTGTGCTATTCCTGTTGCTTCGCGATATGTACAAATACCCGAGGTGAGACATGTTGGCATTCCCGTGGATCAACAACTTGTCCACTATGCTAGTTACCTCGTTACCGGTATTGTTCTCTTTTCTCGTTATCGTGTTCCGGCATCCCCGTGATCAAATCACAAAGTGTCTGGCCAGACGATGATGGATACCGTAACACCGAGAGGGCCCAGAGATATCTCTCCATCGTCGGAGGAGCAAATCCCAATCTTGAGCTATCAAGTTACTTGACACACTTTTCCATGAACCCGTAAGCCGCCGTAATAGCCACCCATTTACGGATGACGTTTAACAAACCCCAAAGTTCATGAAGCAAGCATGAAGAAACTCGATACTCTCATGGTCTAAGGAATCATGCAAACGTTAACCATCTCTGTGTTATGTACCAATAAACTTGTGACGAATGAATCTCATAGCATAACATCATGTCGGGTCGATTCAACACAAATGTTCTCTTAACATTATGCCCTCAAGGTTGCTGACATAGACATGCCCATGATCAGGAAAACATAACCATCATGCAACACTTGAGCTAGTCTTAGAGGCCAGACTAGGAATACATTTTACCGTTTATTATTCCACACGTGCATATGAGTCTTCCTCCGAGCCTCGTGGTTATTGCAGACTCGAGAACCATAGCAGTTATAGCATGGAACATAAACATAATTATGAACTCGGAGATAAATAATATCATTTATTATTGCCTCTAGGGCATATCTCCTACAGACTCCCACTTGCACTAGAGTCAATAATCTAGTTAATGCTAATGCACTTTACACCTGTGGCACACCGGTGTAAATATGCTTCGCTTGTGGTATAGCCTGATGTCCAACGGATCTGACGACTTCAGTTCCGTGTGTATCTTTGCATGTCCTCGCGTTTTCACGTTTTCACGTTTTCACAAAAAATCATATTTTGTGTGGACTTGGCTTTGTATGTATGTGAATCACAGGTCGAACCTGGATTCCTCAGACTGAGTTATGGAGCAACTACCTGCAGTAGTGTCCCATTGTCAAAAGCCATCTTGGAACTATACTAAGTTCATGAATGAACTATATGATTCAACATCTTCTTTGTCGCTTCTAAAGCGTCAACATACTTAGCCCTTGTTATAGAATTCGCCACAGTAACTAGTTTGAACAAATTCCAACTAACTGTGCCACCACATTGTGTGTTACACAAAACCCTTAACTTAAATCGAAAATCGCACAGTGAAAAGATGAAGACTATTGATGTAACATTTTACAACGAACTCTTCATGATCTCCGCTTGCAAGAAAACATATCATCAATACTTACTCTAGTACTCAATGACATCTTTCACTGTTGCCCCACGATCAGTACTTTGATCACTTTAGTATCCATACTCGCAACACCTTGGGATTATCGGACATATCTGGTTGTTTTACATACCATGGAATACATGATTAATCCAAACACAAAAGTGTGTGGAATCTGCATCATGTATTTTACTCATCAGTGTTTTGGGACACCGAGTCTTGCAAAAACTCCTTCCATGTGACTTTGGCAAGAATCACTCCTTGGCGTTTTAAATGCTAAAAGGTTTTAGCATCTTGTCAATATGTATTCATTGCTTAGCCCCATTAGGTAAATCTATCTCCATAGATCATCATGCCTAATATTGAGGCTATTTAGCCTAAGCACTTCATCGAAAAACTATTTTCAAATGAAGTCCTAATTCGTGTCAAGAAATTTATTTCCAATTACCAATGTGCCAAGCACATAAGGTTTTTAGAAATATTATTACGCTCCCACTTACTTTCTTGAATTACAAGAATCTTCGTTACCCATTGATGAAGTCAAAACCCCTTTGACCATTTCATCAAAACACGAAGATTCCAACTCCATTTTGCTCTCTTCTGTCCATTGCTGGAACTCTGAAGTTTGCATACCTACTAGCATCCTCTAGATCGACAAATTACTTTGGACTGTATCATATACAAGTCCTAGCTTTCATTTCCATCAGATGGAAATCCTTTTATCATCCATGTTTCATATCTCATGATTGAAATATGTATTAATTGCTAGTTCAACCCTAACCGACTTTAAGCATCGCTACGATGAAAACAACCTCATCGTAGTCAACTCTTGAACTTGTTATTTCAACAAGTCGAGCTTTATGGATAAAACTTTTTTATCCATATCAGTTTTAAGTTCCATAAATATTCGTTAGACTCTAAGTCTTCCGAAAGGTGTATCAAGGTTTTAATCTTGAATCACTTATATGGAAACTAACTTGGGTTGTATTGGCATTTAGCCAATTCCAGAGTCAGGGCCCATCAACGCTTCCTTGTGTATCGTAGGTATAATGTTGTCTAACAACAATATCTCGTTTGCGCACCTGAGAGGTTTGCACGAGCCTTGCCTACGTGGTTCAGCTGCAAGTTCGAGCGAAGTTCATACATTTTATTGTAGAGACTTCCGTATCAGTCGCAGTAGGAAACTCTGGAATTACTT
Organism: Triticum aestivum; assembly: GCF_018294505.1. Taxonomy (NCBI): domain Eukaryota; kingdom Viridiplantae; phylum Streptophyta; class Magnoliopsida; order Poales; family Poaceae; genus Triticum; species Triticum aestivum. The sequence continues at coordinate 491,652,266 of NC_057796.1, forward strand.
CCAAGGTCTCTTTCCTTTGATCTGATGACTTAGATACTGTTTATCTCGTCGAGTTGCACTATTCTCCCACTCACCTTTTTGAAAGAACCATTCTCTTTAAAAGCACACCGTTTCGCGGCAAAACTATTTGCCTCGGTATAGTGAGGGAAGAATACCCAACATTTTGGTATAACCTACAAAGTAGCACTTGTCTGATTTGGAATAGGTTTGTAACCTTTTACACAAGCCCCATATTCCAAATGTTAAGAAAAGATATAACATGGTTGGGCGTACCATACCATGGCTTCATTTCAACAGACCCGATGTAGCTCTTTTCAGTGTAAAAGCCGCAGTCTCTAAAGCATCACTTTAAAAAGGATAATGGCAAATTTATTTATGTCATCATTGACCTTACCATGTCATAAATGGTTAGATTACATCTCCACGGACTTTTCACTTGCAGTGGTGTTCTGGGAGGTGCAAGTTATGAAACCCCTTTCACAACTCATCAGACATTCGCTAAACATGTAACTCAAATATTCCTTTGTGCAATCAAATTGCAGAAACATAATTTTCTTGTTACAATAACTTCTACTTCATTTTTGAAAACCTTTCGAATGATTTCAAAAGATCCAGACTTACGTCTCATCAAGTAAATATCCATATATCTACTTGAGTCATTTCTGAAGATAAATAAATCCACCACTAACAACACTTATCGGACTACACACATCAAATGTATGATCACTAATAAGTTTGTTGTTCGTTCCTTATTGCCTGTGAACGGTATTTTAGTCACTTCACTTTTCGGAGGAAAGTTGCAAGTGTCAGATGATTCAAAATCAAAAAGACTTCAAAATCCATCATAATGGAATTTTCCATGCGGGTTTCTCCAATGTGACCAAATGTAGTGCCACACTTGTGTGGTATTCTTTTAGTCTTGCGACATTTAGCGTCAGTGTTATGGATGTATCATATTACCCTCAATATTCATAACATACGTCCCATCTTGGATGGAAGCATGGCCCTTCATGTTATTCGTAATACTCAACAACAATTGTTGTTTTTATGAACAACTCTTTTGAAACAAACATTGTGCAATGGGCTAGAGTGTATGAAACTCTAAAATGAATTATGAAAGTAAACCCAGAGGTATTGTATTATTATCAATATTCATAACATACATCTCATTCATAATGAAAGTATGGCCCTTGTGTTATTCATAACATCGAACATAAAAGGTTCTCTTATGAACAACCTTCTTGCAAGATACCTTATGCAATGGGCTAGAGTTTGTAAAACTCTAAATGAATTATGAAAATAAATACAGGCGGCAATACACCGATGGAAGTTATAGTAACATTTACTATGTTCCCTGTGTATACCTTAACCTCATTTCTGGCTAGTCTTTTTAGGCCACAGTAGCTCTTACAGTGATTCGCAATTGAATGCAATCGAGCGGGTATCTTTGTGATTAACTCACAATACCCAAGAATTAGTGATTAACATGTTTAACCATAATTCCCAAGAACTATATCTTTGACCAGCCTACTATACAACAAAAACTTGTATGACATTCATACATGAGCTGGATATTCCAGTCATCTTTCTTTCTGCCTTTTTACTTCTAACAGTTTAACTTTTAGTATTTCTCCTACTCGCAAAAGAAGCACCCAACTTAAGAGTGGCGTTAGCCCCGGACTTCCTAGGCGTGTAAGTCATACTAACACCCTTTGGACACTTCCTTTCTCTTTAAGTTGTTGTTTTATTCACCTTTCATTATATGACAGGCGTTCTTCTGGATCCCTTTCCCAACAGTCAAATGCATAGTAAACACTTTTACTAATACTTGCAAACAAACATTGCTTTGTTTGTATCTGAAAATAATTTTTAGTTCCATGAATATCATATAACTATCCCAACTTTCGAAGTTTGGGTTTCATGGAAGCAAACATATTGCACTTGACTGAAACGGAATTATAGCTTTTGGATCGAAGGACGACAGTCACATGATCCATAGCTTTAGCGGGAGGATACGGAAAGCATGCGATAGGACAAAGTCCTTCTCGGCACTTTTGAGGACAATCCTCATATTACGTTACCAATCGTAAAGTTTTAACCAGATATTTAACAGTTATTCAATTTTAATAGGGAAGGTGGAAACGCGAGCCATTATTCTACAACTATTTTGCAAGAAACACTTAGACAGTGTTCATAATTAATTGCACTGAGAATTAAACATGTTAATTCAACAATGCGCTCCCACTCAAATCAATATCTCTCACAATTAATTTTGAGTGATACAAGATCCAGACTTCAATTCATCGCCATAGAATCATCATCTCATAACGGGAATTTTAATCGGTAGGCCAACTTGCCGATCACATCTCTATGTGACTCTTGCTCATCTTTCGATGCGTGTGTTCCGAGCTCAGGACGATCCTGCCATGAACGTCAAGACAACCAAGTGATCTTGCTGCAAGGTCTGACCTCACCCGCCTCACACTTCTCTAATCGTTCGTACCCATGCATCCATGGCGCACCCCGAAAAGATAGGTGCCGTGACGGTGCTACACTTGGGAGAACACTAACTACTTGATATTTTAAGTGAGAGATCACCCTAATAAAAGCGACTACCGCGCAATCAAGAAGGGTGCATCATAAGGGATAAACATCTCAGGCAATTCAAAATAGCATGATATGGTATAGCCCTTTCTGACGGAGAAGTATTTCATTTCTTCGTCTTCGGCATTCGCGTCAGTGGTCACCTTCACGAAGATTGCCACCACCTTGTCGATGCACCAGATAATATTGCTATCTCTATAGCTAACAAAATAATGCATTACAACAAGGTTGACACGCAGGTCATTAAAATGCAATCATATGGCTCCAGCCATCATGCCGAATCATGACACGCAGGTCATGTTAATCAAATTACATCATATAGTCATCTCATACATAATCGAATTAGTATGAGCACTGCTATACCACATCACATGCACATCCTGCAAAACCAAGTTAGACGCCTCTAATAGGTTTATGCAAAATTTTATTTTACGTGGCTTCTAAGGTTTTGACTTAAACCGCAGCTACCAACGTTTTATCATCAAGTATGATTATTCAGGTTGCTAGATTAACATCTCGGGGTGTATGAAACACGGGATAATTAAATCTCGAGCCCCATACTAAACTTCGTCATACGCATGACCCCCGTGCAGATCATATCTGCAATGCACTTTCATCTGCGAATTTCATCTTTCTTTTGACTACGGCAGAACCCAAAGAACTGATAGCACTTCCATGATCAATCAGGATCACGGATTGCCAGAACTTTGTCAAATTCCACCATGCTGTCTCGAGATTGAGCAAACGCAAATTCTAGGGAAGCAACAAGAACCTCGGGTAACAGATTTCATCTGTCACCCGCATAAATAATTTTCAGCAATAGATCTCATCTACTACCTAATTATATTATGCAATACCCATACATCTCCATGTATTCTAGATCGAAACCTGCATCTACGCATAGCACGGCTCTTGATGCCACTGTAGGGGAACGCAGGAGAAAACAAAAATTTTCCGACCTACGCACCAGCCCAGGACCACTATGGAGACTGCATACATGGTTTGATCTTTTTCGTTACCGACTCGTAGCGCAGCGGGAAGTAGAGTCGATGACGATCGGCGGTGCAGATCCCCGCAGCTAGGATTTACAACCTCCCAACCGCGAGGATGTATACCCTCATCTGCTCCTCAGACAGCCCTCCAGGAGGCGGTCGAACAGCCCCCCGGACGGTGTCGCGGACAGCCCTTCGGGAGGACCTTCGAAACTCGAATGGTCACTCGGACAGCCCTTCGGGAGGACCTTCGAAACTCGGACGGTCACACGGACAGCCCTTCGGGAGGCACTCATGAACTAAGACCGAAACTACGATCTCTCTACAGAGTTGCACACATACGGTGTCATCTATCCGGCAGGGCTTCGCCGTCCAGAACTAGTTCCTGCCGGAACCCAGATAGCCTTACGGCTCTACGAAACTCTTTTCGTGGGAGGGAGAGAAGAAGCCAGATAATGCATGGCATGTGTATGAGAGCAAGGGATGAGTGTGGAGGGCTGCCCCTCCACCTCTATTTATAGGAAATCCCAAGGGGGTAGGGTAGTTTCACAAAAAACCCGAAATGCACATGAATGAAGTCCTTCCACAAGGACCTAGGAGTGAAACCAAGGAACAAGAGGGTCCCCAAGGGGGGATACCCCATGTGGCCGGCCACACCCTCATGAGGGGCCCAAAAAATGGCTCCTATCCATCCATGTCATCCCCAAGATCTTTTGGAGCAAAGCCCCAAAAGGTGGCTTTCCATAAAGTAACCATAAAGCTGATTTTCACTATTCACGACGACATTTTTCAGCGTCTGATCGAACTGAAAATATTTATGTGGGCTAAGAACATTTCCAGTACCCACTAAAATGATTTTCAACGCGTTCCGAAACAATTCCGGTTTTAGTGATTTTCATCTGCGAAACGCATCTGAAGTGGCTCCGGCAGCTCCAGAACATTTCCGGTTTTTATCTCAGAAAATTCCAAAAAGCTTCCAGAATGATTCTGGCATCCTCCAAGAATTATCAGGCATGTGCCAAAACCAATTTGACTTAATGGTGTATCCCGAAACAACTTTTCGGTATCATCGAAACTTATCCGATGACCTCTCTCTGCGGTACGATTCCGCTGTCCGAAACTTTTTCGGTGATTTTCTCTCAGACTCCCTGTCTAGTATTCAGCAGATAGATGACCCTTAAGTGTGTGACCCTATAGGTTCGGTGAAGTATAGACATGACCCGGAACCCCTTCCGATCAATGATCAACATCGGAGCCGTGGACACCCATATTGACCCCTATACCCACACTAATAAATATTCGAGTGAACCTCCAGTTGCCGTGTGCTATTCCTGTTGCTTCGCGATATGTACAAATACCCGAGGTGAGACATGTTGGCATTCCCGTGGATCAACAACTTGTCCACTATGCTAGTTACCTCGTTACCGGTATTGTTCTCTTTTCTCGTTATCGTGTTCCGGCATCCCCGTGATCAAATCACAAAGTGTCTGGCCAGACGATGATGGATACCGTAACACCGAGAGGGCCCAGAGATATCTCTCCATCGTCGGAGGAGCAAATCCCAATCTTGAGCTATCAAGTTACTTGACACACTTTTCCATGAACCTGTAAGCCGCCGTAATAGCCACCCATTTACGGATGACGTTTAACAAACCCCAAAGTTCATGAAGCAAGCATGAAGAAACTCGATACTCTCATGGTCTAAGGAATCATGCAAACGTTAACCATCTCTGTGTTATGTACCAATAAACTTGTGACGAATGAATCTTATAGCATAACATCATGCCGGGTCGATTCAACACAAATGTTCTCTTAACATTATGCCCTCAAGGTTGCTGACATAGACATGCCCATGATCAGGAAAACATAACCATCATGCAACACTTGAGTTAGTCTTAGAGGCCAGACTAGGAATACATTTTACCGTTTATTATTCCACACGTGCATATGAGTCTTCCTCCGAGCCTCGTGGTTATTGCAGACTCGAGAACCATAGCAGTTATAGCATGGAACATAAACATAATTATGAACTCGGAGATAAATAATATCATTTATTATTGCCTCTAGGGCATATCTCCTACACAGTGCTGGGCCGCCAGGTGGGCTGCCAGGTAAGTCCTTCTCTGCTTTCTGTTTTCTCTTTTTTATTTATTTCTGTTCTGTGTTTTGAAATAGTAAAAATACTATTTCATTTAGGAAAATCCTGGAAATATTGTGAGGCACCTTTGAAATTATTCTCAACAGCCTAAAAATACCTTCAAGATTATTTGGGCATTTTAAAATATTTATAGGATTTAAATTGCCCAAATGCAAATACTTATGGCTTGATGAAAAATCCAGAATAGCCTCCAAAAATATGAAACCATTTTTGGCAGAGGTTTTAGCCAGGACCAAAGATGGTGAACATTTATGGAGGGCATTTCAGGTTCATTGAAAAGGATTTTAGTAAACCCTAGTTGTTTCAGGGGGGGTGCTGGGGGTTTCTGGCATCCCCATTTCAAGTTTCTGTGAAAATAGACATGATGCAACACTCTAATGCATGAACTAGCTAGGATGTGACAACTCACCCCCACTCAAAAGAATCTCGTCCCGAGATTTAGGATCCGTTGGGAAGAAGGTGGGGTACTCAAGTCGAAGACGATCCTCCCTTTCCCTAGTAGCTTCTTTCTCGGAATGGTGTGACCATTGAACCTTGAGAAACTTGATGTTTTGGCGTCGAGTGGTACGCTCGGCTTGATCAGGATTCGAACGGGATATTCCCGATATGTGAGATTATCTTGGAGATCAAGCGTTTCGTGGTCCACTCCACGGATAGGATCCGAGAAGCAACGCCTGAGTTGGGAAACGTGGAAGACGTCATGAACCTTGGAAAGATGCGGAGGTAGTTCCAATTGGTAGGCAACTTCTCCTCGCTTGGCAAGAATGCGAAAGGGTCCAATGTAACGAGGAGCCAATTTGCCTTTGATACCGAATCGATGGGTTCCCTTTAAAGGAGTCACCCGAGGGTAAGCCTTCTCGTCAACCTCAAAAGTCATAGCCTTATGTTTGCGGTCATAATGGCTCTTTTGGCGAGATTGGGCTGTTTTCAATTTCTCACGAATAATGCGAACCTGCTCTTCTGCTTCCTGAATCATATCCGGGCCAAAGAGTTGTCTCTCCCCGGTTTCTGACCAGTTAAGAGGCGTTCGACATTTTCGTCCATAGAGAACCTCGAAAGGGGCTTTGTCCAAGCTAGCTTGGTAACTATTGTTATAAGCGAACTCGGCGAATGGAAGGCATTTCTCCCAATCCATGCCGAAAGAGATGACAGAAGCTTGGAGCATATCCTCCAGAATTTGATTAACTCGTTCTACCTGACCACTTGATTGAGGGTGAAAGGCGGTGCTAAAAGAGAGACGAGTTCCCATAGCATTTTGGAAACTTTCCCAAAATCGAGAGGTGAAGAGACTTCCACGGTCTGAGTTAATTTCCAATGGAACACCATGAAGAGACACTATTCAGGAGATGTACAAGTCTGCTAGCTGGCTAGCAGTTATACTCTCACGAACAGGTAGGAAGTGGGCTACTTTGGAAAGACGATCGACAACAACGAAGATAGCATTATTCCCTCTCTTGGTCCTGGGAAACCCGGTAATGAAATCCATACCGATTTTATCCCATTTCCATTCAGGAATAGCCACAGGCTGAAGGGTGCCAGCAGGCCGTTGATGCTCTGCTTTAACACGACGGCAGACGTCGCAATTAGCAATGTATTGAGCAATTTCTCTCTTCATCCTAGCCACCAAAACCTCTGGCGTAGGTCTTGATACATTTTAGTACTACCGGGATGAATGGTGAGAGGAGATTCATGAGCTTCCTTAAGGATCAATCGCCTCAGGTTGCGTACCTTGGGAACCACTAGGTGGTCTCCAAAGAACACAACACCTTGGTCATCAACGGAGAAACAATCCGCAACTCCTTTCTTGATGTTTCTCTTAATACGGGAGATTCCCGAATCTACCTTCTGAGCTTTGATGATCTGATCCGTAAGGGTAGGTTTCGCCACCAGGGTGGATAGAAATCCTCGAGGAACAATGTGAGGGTTAAGCTTACAGAATTCCTCGTGGAGAAGTGGTTGATTTTGTTGTAACATCAAGTTGTTACAGTAGGATTTACGGCTTAGCGCATCAGCCATGACGTTGGCTTTGCCCGGGGTGTAAGTTATTCCTAAGTCGTAATCTGTGATCAACTCGACCCAACGTCTTTGCCTGAGATTCAAATCCGGTTGGGTGAAGATGTATTTCAGACTTTGGTGATCAGTGAAAATCTCGCAACGATTACCGAGAAGGTAATGTCACCATGTTTTGAGTGCATGGACTACGGCTGCAAGCTCTAGATCATGTGTGGGATAATTATCCTCATGTGGACGCAACTGTCGGGAAGCGTAGGCAATCACGTGACGATCTTGCATGAGTATGCAACCTAGTCCTTGTCGCGAGGCGTCGCAATAGATAACAAAGTCCTTAGAAAAATCTGGTGGTACGAGTACGGGGGCAGATGTCAGGCGTCTTTTCAGTTCCTGAAAGCTGAACTCGCACTGTGGGGTCCACTCGAACCTTTTATCTTTCTGGAGGAGTTCGGTTAGAGGTTTAGCAACCTTGGAGAAATTCTCGACGAAGCGGCGACAGTAGCTCGCTAAGCCAAGGAAACTCCGAACTTGCTTGACCGATTCAGGTGGAGTCCAGTCAAGGATGGCTTGAACTCGCTCGGGATTGACAGCAATACCCTTACCAGTGATTACATGGCCTAGATAGGTCACTTCTGGCAACCAGAATTCACACTTAGAGAATTTAGCATAAAGGCGATGCTCTCGAAGTTTCGTCAGTACTAGCCTTAGATGCTCGGCATGTTCTTCCTCATTCTTGGAGTAGATGAGTATATCATCGAGGTATACTACGATGAATTTATCCAAATACTCCATGAAGATTGAGTTCATTAACCGAGAGAAGGTGGCTGGAGCATTGGTTAAACCGAAAGACATGACGGTATACTCGTATTGGCCATAACGAGTGACAAAGGCCGTTTTAGGGATGTCCCCGTTCTTGATTTTGATTTGATGGTAGCCCAACCTCAAATCCATTTTAGAGAAGATTGAGGATCCAGCGAGCTGATCATACAGGTCGTTGATCCTGGGAAGCGGGTACTTATTCTTGATAGTGACTAGGTTGACTGGTCGGTAATCTACAACCATCCGATCCGTACCATCCTTCTTGACGAAGAGGACGGGGCAAGCCCACGGAGAAGAACTAGGACGGATGAAACCCTTTTTCAAGGACTCATCGAGTTGTTTCTTAAGCTCGGCTAGCTCTAGGGGTGCCATCTTATAGGGTCTTCTAGAGATTGGGACGGTTCCTGGAACAAGGTCTATCACGAACTCAACATCCCTGTCAGGTGGAATACCTGGCAGTTCTTCAGGGAAGACATCCGGGAAGTCACGGACTACCGGCACATCTTCGAGGTCTGGAAGAGGGTTGGCATTTAATGAGTAAAGCTGGCGCTTAGACAGTCGGGTCAAAACATTGACTGTCTTGCCCGACGGATGAGTGAGTTGAACAGTTCTAGTAGAGCAATCAATCTTAGCATAATGGGCTGACATCCAGTCCATACCCAAGATGATATTTATGTCCGAGGACTTGAGAGCTATTAGTGATGCAAGGAAGACCAATCTGTCGACAAGAATTTAATTTCCATGGCTTATCCTAGAGGTTTGCCACTTAGAACCAGGGGTTTGAATTACCATGGAGGTGGGCATGTCACAAAATGTGGTGTTGTGCAATCGAGCATAGCTCTCAGAGATAAATGAATGAGATGCTCCAGTATCGAAAAGAACAGTTGCCGGATGGCAATTAACAAGGAGCGTACCAAGGACGACGTTGGGATCCGCATGAGTTTCTTCAGCTGAAACATAGTTGACATGGCCACGTGCAGTGGTGGCTGGCTTGGCGTAGTAAGTCTTTCCTGCTGGCTTACCACGGCCAACGGACTGTCCAGGTTGATTGAGGTTGTTCCGGGGGCACTCGCGCAAATAGTGACCCGTCTCTCCACACTTGAAGCATGTCACAATATTGGGGCGTGGAGCAGCATTAGCAGCGGGGCCACCATAGACCTTGGGCGGTGCATGCTGCTGGTTGGGGCGAGGCGCCTCGAAGGATGGCCTCGGAGTGAACCTAGGTGGCAGAGCAGTGTTTGGAATCCAGACCCGGCGCTTCTGGGATCCGGAGCCGGATGAGGAACCAAAATCGCGAGAGTGCTTGCGTGTAGCGTCATAGTCAGTCTGTCCTGTCTCGGCACTGATGGCCTTATTAACCAACTTCTGGAAGGAGGTGCACTCGTGCAGACGAAGATCACGGCGAAGCTCGGGGATAAGTCCCTTGCGGAACCTTGCTTGCTTCTTGGCGTCGGTGGATACCTCTTCAGGAGCATAGCGTGCTAGATTTCCAAACTCACGGCTGTATGCATCCACAGTCAGTCTGCCTTGGGTGAAGTTGCAGAATTCTTCCCGCTTACGATCTATGAGACCCTCCGGAATGTGATGCTCACGGAAAGCCTCACTGAATTCAGCCCAGGTAGTGATTTGGCTGGCTGGGCGCATAGCCTCAAAGTTTTCCCACCAAAGGCTAGCAGGGCCTTCGAGGTGATAGGCAGCGTAGGTAACCTTATCAGCTTCGGCTACGTTGGCAGAACGTAGCTTATGGGTGATGCTGCGAAGCCAATCATCCGCATCAAGGGGCTCGACGGAATGGTTAAACTTCGGTGGGTACAACTTGATAAAGTCATTGATGGACACCAGGTCGTTCCTCTGGTGACGTGCAGTATTCTGCTCAATTCGCTCTAGCAAGCGGTTAGTCTCACGCTTGTTTCTTTCTGCCTCCAGCATAACTTCGGCCAGTGAAGGCGGTTGGGGCAGATTCTCCCCCCTAGCTGCATTGGCTTCACCCTGCGCCTGGACAGCAGGGTTGTTGCGGGTGTTAACCATCCTAGGAGAAACAAAACAACGGTTTAGACAAGGATGGCTAAATCTTGGTAGGGAAATGCGGAATGTAATGGATAACACGGAATGCAGAGATGATCATCAGTATGACATGGTAACATAGCAACCGAAATACATATACCAACGGTCATACACACCATACATAGTTTAGTACAAGCCCAGGCTAGGGTACAACTACGATGAAAGACGATACATCTCATCAGAGGCATTCCAAGCTCCTATACATTATTTTTCTACACCTCCGGAACGTGATACACACCAAGTCGTATCCCACAAGACACGCAGGGCTGTGGAGAATACAACTGTTACAATACTAGTGGAACTACCACCAACTCAGACGTCTCCGTAGTAATCTTCATAGAAGTCACCACCATGTCTTGGGAGCTGAACATGATCATCTAGAAACAGTCGGTCCTGTGGAGCTTGCGGTCCATAAGGACTCGGGTGTGGCCTTGGTCCAACAAACGGTGGCAGATGGGGTCCACGAGGAGGGGTGATGCCTCCTACATCACGCCATTCCATACATTCTGGCAGACCAGATCGCACGGGGTACAAGTCCCTCATGTCCATATACCCGGCCTGCACGGCAGGTGCAAACCGTGTCAGAGTGGCCCAGTGATCAGAACGGGCATTAAAGAGCTCGCAAGGCACGATTCTCACGGTCCTTGTCCTCAAGCATCTCGGTGGTGGTGCGGAGTAGTGAATCCGCATGGGTAGGATCACAGTAAGTAGCCTGATAGTACCCCTGTGCCCCAGGGAGTGCTGCTGGCATATAGCGGAAGTCGGTGTTCTGAAGCAAGGCAGTTCTGGCTCGCATGATAGTCATCATTGAGTAAGCTGCGTCCTGCACGGACATCTCGATGGTAACCCCAAGTCCATAAGAGCAATGGAGGGGTTCAGTGGATCCAGGATAGGAAGGGTAAATCCTGACTGTGCAAAGATATTGACTTCGATTAAAGTCTCGAAACTGCTCCTCGACGGTATACTCGGGATACCAACGATAGCCTGTCTCAACCATCACTCGGACCAGCATGGCCGTGTGACCAGGTACGCCGAGGCACCGGGTCAGACGAACCACTTGATTCTGGGAACGGGTGGCCATATGAAAGCACGAAATAATGCAAGGAATTAGTATTTCTAGGAGAATTCGGACAGCATAACGACTGTAAATGCTCGGAAAAGGATTTGAGACATTCGCAACAGTTTTGCAATACCACTCAACAACATCATATCAGGGTTCTGGTTCAACTGACAACATACTAAGTGTAATAGAAACTGAACCGAAGCATGGAACCAACAATCCTATAAGTTACTACGGATTAGTAACACGTGAACTTGATAGAGAGAAGAGAGCCTAGTCCTTAACCCACGTAGAATTAGAAGAGAATGACTCAGATCAGAGGGCATGAGGTAAAGGAGTAAAAGCACCTTACGTTCCCTCCCACAATCAATTCCCCTACATATAACTAAAGCATTTCTAGACTCGACATCGACCAGTTTGGCTTAGCGCACCTACAGGTAGTCCGGCTCTGATGCCAATGCTGTCAGGACCCCGATTCCAAGTCACACCGATCTAGCCTGTAACACCTCATATCACATTGCGGCCTCACGCACGGTACTCCCACGGGTGTCGCCTTACCATGGCCCGGGACCGTTTGCGCCTTTTGGCTCACATATATGACAATGTCGCTAGCATCCATATGACAGAGAACCCGGGCCGACATGCCTAGTCGTGAACCCAAAGCGGCACTAACGTATGGGAACAGGCATACATGAATCAACATCGAACGTGTCGGTCAGCAGCGTGTGAATCCGGGCTGTAGCACTGGGCTAACAGGACTCCGGGAACCCGGGCTGTAGCAGGCTAGGCAGGACTCCGGATGTCACCGCGTGACATTTCTCCGAAGGGACAGACACAGGAATGATATGAATCACATGCCGGCCAGTCAAGTGTCCAGAGCAGTAGTGCTGGGCTAGCAGGACTCCGGTGAACCGGGCTGTAGCGGACTACTATGGCTCAAGGAGGCACTAGACTACATTTCCCCATAAGAGAGGCTGCCAAGGATAAACAACTAGATTGTCGGATCCCACACATACCAAGCATTTCAATCATACACACAATATGCTCGATATGTGCAAATACAACATGGCATCACAACAAAACTCTACAACTCAAAGTACTTTATTTAAAGGGCTCCGGAGAGCCTTACATAACTTGTTCATACAGATAGGGGTCACATGACCCGACACTCAAGTCATACAATCATACAAGCACATGCGGAAGCAAACTGTCTGGGTACAGACGCTAGAAAGAAAGAAGGCTTGACGAAGCCTGTCTATCTACGTAGGCCCTTCACAAGCCTAGATCACCACCTGGGTGGCAAGTCACTCGTCGTCGTCGAGTTCTACGTAGAACCCATCAGAAGGGGCGGTGTTGTCGTCTGAAAACAATAATTGAAGCAACATGAGTACAAAGGTACTCAGCAAGTCTTACAACAGATCCTACTATACATGTTCATTCTCAAGAAGGTAGTGGAGTTATTGCAGCAAGCCAGCTTTGACTCTTGGCTAAGCTATCCTACGAGACACCACTTGTGAAATAGTTTTCGCACACGAGTCCACTAAGCACCATCTCAATGTTGGAAATATGCCCTAGAGGCAATAATAAATAGGTTATTATTATATTTCCTTGTTCATGATAATCGTTTATTATCCATGCTAGAATTGTATTGATAGGAAACTCAGATACATGTGTGGATACATAGACAACACCATGTCCCTAGTAAGCCTCTAGTTGACTAGCTCGTTGATCAATAGATGGTTACGGTTTCCTGACCATGGACATTGGATGTCGTTGATAACGGGATCACATCATTAGGAGAATGATGTGATGGACAAGACCCAATCCTAAGCCTAGCACAAGATCGTGTAGTTCGTTTGCTCAGAGCTTTTCTAATGTCAAGTATCATTTCCTTAGACCATGAGATTGTGCAACTCCCGGATACCGTAGGAATGCTTTGGGTGTACCAAACGTCACAACGTAACTGGGTGGCTATAAAGGTGCACTACAGGTATCTCCGAAAGTGTCTGTTGGGTTGGCACTAATCGAGACTGGGATTTGTCACTCCGTGTAAACGGAGAGGTATCTCTGGGCCCACTCGGTAGGACATCATCATAATGTGCACAATGTGACCAAGGAGTTGATCACGGGATGATGTGAGTTACGGAACGAGTAAAGAGACTTGCCGGTAACGAGATTGAACAGGGTATAGGGATACCGACGATCGAATCTCGGGCAAGTAACATACCGATAGACAAAGGGAATTGTATACGGGATTTATTGAATCCTCGACATCGTGGTTCATCCGATGAGATCATCGTGGAACATGTGGGAGCCAACATGGGTATCTAGATCCCGCTGTTGGGTATTGGCCGGAGAACGTCTCGGTCATGTCTGCATGGTTCTCGAACCCGTAGGGTCTACACACTTAAGGTTCGGTGACGCTAGGGTTATAGAGATATTAGTATGCGGTAACCCGAAAGTTGTTCGGAGTCCCGGATGAGATCCCGGACGTCACGAGGAGTTCCGGAATGGTCCGGAGGTAAATATTCATATATGGGAAGTCTTATTTTGGTCGCCGGAAAAGTTTCGCACTTTATCGGTATTGTACCGGGAGTGCCGAAAGGGGTCCGGGGGTCCACCAGCCCCGGGGGGCCACATGGGCTGTAGGGGGTGCGCCTTGGCCTATATGGGCCAAGGGCACCAGCCCCAAGAGGCCCATGCGCCAAGAGATAAGGAAAAGGGAGAGTCCTAAAGGGGGAAGGCACCTCCGAGGTGCCTTGGGGAGGAAGGACTCCTCCCTGGCCGCACCCTTCCTTGGAGGAAGGGCCAAGGCTGCGCCCCCCCCTTCTCCCTTGGCCCTATATATAGTGGGGGGAGGGAGGGCAGCAGCAATCTAAGCCCTGGCGCCTCCCTCTCCCTCCCGTGACACATCTCCCTCCTCCCGCAGCGCTTGGCGAAGCCCTGTTGGAATCCCGCTACTTCCACCACCACACCGTCGTGCTGCTGGATCTCCATCAACCTCTCCTCCCCCCTTGCTGGATCAAGAAGGAGGAGACGTCGCTGCTCCGTACGTGTGTTGAACGCGGAGGTGCCGTCCGTTCGGCGCTAGGATCATCAGTGATTTGGATCACGACGAGTACGACTCCATCAACCCCGTTCTCTTGAACGCTTCCGCTCGCGATCTACAAGGGTATGTAGATGCACTCCCCTTCCCCTCGTTTCTAGTAAACTCCATAGATTGATCTTGGTGATGCGTAGAAAATTTTGAATTTCTGCTACGTTCCCCAACAGTGGCATCATGAGCTAGGTCTATGCGTAGTTTCTATGCACGAGTAGAACACAAAGTAGTTGTTGGCGTCGATTTTGTCAATTTACTTGCCGTTACTAGTCTTATCTTGATTCGGCGGCATCGTGGGATGAAGCGGCCTGGACCGACCTTACACGTACTCTTACGTGAGACAGGTTCCACCGACTGACATGCACTAGTTGCATAAGGTGGCTAGCGGGTGTCTGTCTCTCCCACTTTAGTCGGAACGGATTCGATGAAAAGGGTCCTTATGAAGGGTAAATAGAAATTGTCATATCACGTTGTGGTTTTACGTAGGTAAGAAACGTTCTTGCTAGAAACCTATACAAGCCACGTAAAAACTTGCAACAACAATTAGAGGACGTCTAACTTGTTTTTGCAGCATGTGCTATGTGATGTGATATGGCCAGAAGATATGATGAATGATATATGTGATGTATGAGATTGATCATATTCTTGTAATAGGGATCACGACTTGCATGTCGATGAGTATGACAACCGGCTGGAGCCATAGGAGTTGTCTTTATTTTTTGTATGACCTGCGTGTCATTGAATAACGCCATGTAAATTACTTTACTTTATTGCTAAGCGCATTAGCCATAGAAGTAGAAGTAATCGTTGGCGTGACAACTTCATAAAGACACAATGATGGAGATCATGATGATGGAGATCATGGTGTCATGCCGGTGACGAAGATGATCATGGTGCCCCGAAGATGGAGATCAAAGGAGCAAAATGATGTTGGCCATATCATGTCACTATTTGATTGCATGTGATGTTTATCATGTTTTGCATCTTATTTGCTTAGAACGACGGTAGTAAGTAAGATGATCCCTCACTAAAATTTCAAGAGACGTGTTCCCCCTAACTGTGCACCGTTGCGAAGGTTCGTTGTTTCGAAGCACCACGTGATGATCGGGTGTGATAGATTCTAACGTTCGAATACAACGGGTGTTGACGAGCCTAGCATGTACAGACATGGCCTCGGAACACATGCGAAACACTTAGGTTGACTTGACGAGCCTAGCATGTACAGACATGGCCTCGGAACACAAGAGACCGAAAGGTCGAACATGAGTCGTATAGTAGATACGATCAACATGGAGATGTTCACCGATGATGACTAGTCCGTCTCACGTGATGATCGGACACGACCTAGTTTGACTCAGATCATGTATCACTTAGATGACTAGAGGGATGTCTATCTGAGTGGGAGTTCATTAAATAATCAGATGAACTTCATTATCATGAACATAGTCAAAAGGTCTTTGCAAATTATGTCATACGCTTTAGTTCTACTGTTTAAGATATGTTCCTAGAGAAAATTTAGTTGAAAGTTGGTAGTAGCAATTATGCGGACTGGGTCCGTAAACTGAGGATTGTCCTCATTGCTGCACAGAAGGCTTATGTCCTTAATGCACCGCTCGGTGTGCTGAACCTCAGCGTCGTCTGTAGATGTTGCGAAACATATGACATACACGTTTTGATGACTACGTGATAGTTCGGTGCGTAATGCTAACGGTTTAAAATTGTGGCGACAAAGACGTTTTGAAACGTCGCAGAACATATGAGATGTTTCGAAGACTGAAATTGGGATTTCAGACTAATGCCCACGTCAAGAGGTATGAGACCTCTGACAAGTTTCTTAAGCCTGCAAAATAAGGGAGAAAAGCTCAATCGTTGAGCATGTGCTCAGATTGTCTGAGTACCACAATCGCTTGAATCGAGTGGGAGTTAATCTTCCAGATGAGATAGTGATGGTTCTCCATAGTCACTGCCACCAAGCTATTAGAGCTTCGTGATGAACTATAACATATCAGGGATAGATATGATGATCCTTGAGCTATTCGCGATGTTTGACACCGCGAAAGTAGAAATCAAGAAGGAGCATCAATTGTTGATGGTTAGTAAAACCACTAGTTTCTAGAAGGGCAAGGGCAAAAGGGATACTTCATGAAATAGCAAATCGTTTGCTGCTCTAGTGAAGAATCTCAAGGTTGAACCCAAACCCGAGACTAAGTGCTTCTGTAATGAGGGGAACGGTCACTGAAGCGGAACTACCCTAGATACTTGGTAGATGAGAAGGCAGGCAAGGTTGACAGAAGTATATTGGATATACGTTATATGAATGTGTACTTTACTAGTACTCCTAGCAACACTAGGGTATTAGATACCGGTTCGGTTGCTAAGTGTTAGTAACTCGAAATAAAAGCTGCGGAATAAACGGAGACTAGCTAAAGGTGAGATGACGATATGTGTTGGAAGTGTTTCCAAGGTTGATGTGATCAAGCATCGCATGATCCCTCTACCATCGAGATTTGGTGTTTGCGTTGAGCATGATTGGATTATGTTTATCGCAATACGGTTATTCATTTAAGGAGAATAATGGTTACTCTGCTTATTTGAATAATACCTCCAATGGTCTTGCACCTAAAATGAATCTCGATCGTAGTGATACACATGTTCGTGCCAAAAGATATAAAATAGTAATGATAGTTCCACATACTTGTGGCACTGCCATTTGAGTCATATTGGTATAGAACGCATGAAGAAGCTCCATGTAGATGGATCTTTGGACTCACTCGTTTTTGAAAAGATTGAGACATGCGAACCATGTCTATTGGTATATATGCATGGAAAAACTCCATGCAGATGGATCATTTGGACTCACTTGATTTTGAATCACTTGAGACATGCAAATCATACCACATGGGTAAGATGACTGAAAAGCCTCATTTTCAGTAAGATGAAACAAGAGAGCAACTTATTGGAAGTAATACATTTTGATGTATGCAGTCCAATGAGTGTTGAGGCATGCAGTAGATATCGTTATGTTCTAACTTCACAGATGATTTGAGTAGATGCTGAGTGTATTCACTTGATGAAACACAAGTCTGAATTATTGAAAGGTTCAAGTAATTTCAGAGTGAAGTTGAAGATCGTCGTGACAAGAGGATAAAATGTCTGTGATATGATCATAGAGATGAGTATCTGAGTTACGAGTTTGGCACACAACTAAGACATTGTGGAAAGTGTTTCACAATTAATACCGCCTGGAACACCATAGTGTGATGGTGTGTCCGAACATCATAACTGCACCCTATTGGATATGGTGCATACCATGATGTCTCTTATCGAATTACCACTATCGTTTATGGGTTAGGCATTAGAGATAACCGCATTCACTTTAAAAGGGGCACCACGCAATTCCGTTGAGACGACACCGTTTAGAGAAACCTAAGTTGTCGTTTCTTAAAAGTTTGGGGCTGCGATGCTTATGTGAAAAAGTTTCAGGCTGATAAGCTCGAACCCAAAGCGGATAAATGCGTCTTCATAGAATACCCAAAACAGTTGGGTATACCTCCCATTTCAGATCTGGAAGCAAAAGTAATTGCTTCTAGAAACGAGTCCTTTCTCGAGGAAAAGTTTCTCTCGAAAGAATTGAGTGGGAGGATGGTGGAGACTTGATAAGGTTATTGAACCGTCGCTTCAACTAGTGTGTAGCAGGGCACAGGAAGTTGTTCCTGTGGCACCTACACCAATTGAAGTGGAAGCTTATGATAGTGATCATGAAACTTCGGATCAAGTCACTACCAAACCTCGTAGGACGACGAGGATGCGTGCTACTTCAGAGTGGTACGTGATCCTGTCTGAGATATCATGTTGTTGGACAATACTGAACCTACGAGCTATGGAGAAGCGATGGTGGGCCCATATTCCGACAAATGGTTAGAAGCCATGAAATCCGAGATAAATGGATCTTTGAGAAGAAGACGGACGTGGACGGTAATGTTACCGTCTATGAAGCTCGACTTGTGGCAAAGAGTATTTCCACAAGTTCAAGGAGTTGACTACGATGAGATTTTCTCATCCGTAGCGATGCTTAAGTCCGTCGGAATCATGTTAGCATTAGCTGCATTTATGAAACCTGGCAGATGGATGTCAAAACAAGTTTCCTTACCAGTTTTCGTAAGGAAAGGTTGTATGTGATACAATCAGAAAGGTTTTGTCGATCCTAAGGATGCTAAAAGGTATGCTAGCTCCAACGATCCTTCCATGGACTAGAGCAAGCATCTCGGAGTCAGAATATACGCTTTGATGGAGTGATCAAAGTTTTTGGGTTTATACAAAGTTTGTTAGAAACTTGTATTTACAATAAAGTGAGTGGGAGCGCTACAACATTTCTGATAAGTATATGTGAATGACATATTGTTGATCCGGAATGATGTAGAATTTC
This sequence comes from Triticum aestivum, assembly GCF_018294505.1. Taxonomy (NCBI): domain Eukaryota; kingdom Viridiplantae; phylum Streptophyta; class Magnoliopsida; order Poales; family Poaceae; genus Triticum; species Triticum aestivum. Next base: position 491,671,499 of record NC_057796.1, read on the forward strand.
TGGAAAGCATAAAGGGTTGTTTGAAAGGAGTTTTTCAAAGGAAGACCTGGATAAAGCTGCTTACATATTGGGCATCAAGATCTATAGAGATAGATCAAGACGCCTGATGATACTTTCAAAGAACGCACACCTTGACATGATTTTGAAAGAGTTCAAAATAGATCAGCAAAGAAGGAGTTCTTGGCTGTGTTACAAGGTGTGAGTATTGAGTAAGACTCAACACCTGACCACAGCAGAAGAGACAGTAAGGACGAAGGTCGTCCCCTATGCTTTAGACGTAGGCTCTCCAGTATGCTATGCTGTGTACCGCACATGAAGTGTGCCTTGCCATGAGTTGGTCAAGGGGTACAATAGTGATCCGGGAATGGATCACATGACAGCGGTCGAACTTATCCTTAGTATCTAGTGGACTAAGGAATTTTCTCGATTATGGAGGTGGAAAGGAGTTCGTCGTAAAGGGTTACGTCGATGCGAACTTTGACACTAATCCGGATGACTCTGAGTAGTAAACCGGATTCGTATAGTAGAGCAATTATTTGAAATGGCTCCAAATAGCGCGTGGTAGCATCCACAAGATAACATAGATATTCGTAAAGCACACACGGATCTGAAAGGTTCAGACCCGTTGACTAATAACCTCTCTCACAAGCATAACATGATCAAACCAGAACTCATTGAGTGTTAATCACATGGTGATGTGAACTCGATTGTTGACTCTAGTAAACTCTTGGGTGTTGGTCACATGGTGATGTGACCTATGAGTGTTAATCACATGGTGATGTGGACTAGATTATTGACTCTAGTGCAAGTGGGAGACTGTTGGAAATATGCCCTAGAGGCAATAATAAATAGGTTATTATTATATTTCCTTGTTCATGATAATCGTTTATTATCCATGCTAGAATTGTATTGATAGGAAACTCAGATACATGTGTGGATACATAGACAACACCATGTCCCTAGTAAGCCTCTAGTTGACTAGCTTGTTGATCAATAGATGGTTACGGTTTCCTGACCATGGACATTGGATGTTGTTGATAACGGGATCACATCATTAGGAGAATGATGTGATGGACAAGACCCAATCCTAAGCCTAGCACAAGATCGTGTAGTTCGTTTGCTCAGAGCTTTTCTAATGTCAAGTATCATTTCCTTAGACCATGAGATTGTGCAACTCCCGGATACCGTAGGAATGCTTTGGGTGTACCAAACGTCACAACGTAACTGGGTGGCTATAAAGGTGCACTACAGGTATCTCCGAAAGTGTCCGTTGGGCTGGCACGAATCGAGACTGGGATTTGTCACTCCGTGTAAATGGAGAGGTATCTCTGGGCCCACTTGGTAGGACATCATCATAATGTGCACAATGTGACCAAGGAGTTGATCACGGGATGATGTGAGTTACGGAACGAGTAAAGAGACTTGCCGGTAACGAGATTGAACAAGGTATAGGGATACGGACGATCGAATCTCGGGCAAGTAACATACCAATAGACAAAGGGAATTGTATACGGGATTGATTGAATCCTCGACATCGTGGTTCATCCGATGAGATCATCGTGGAACATGTGGGAGCCAACATGGGTATCCAGATCCCGCTGTTGGTTATTGGCCGGAGAACGTCTCGATCATGTCTGCATGGTTCCCGAACCCGTAGGGTCTACACACTTAAGGTTCGGTGACGCTAGGGTTATAGAGATATTAGTATGCGGTAACCCGAAAGTTGTTCGGAGTCCCGGATGAGATCCCGGACGTCACGAGGAGTTCCGGAATGGTCCGGAGGTAAAGATTTATATATGGGAAGTCTTATTTTGGTCGTCGGAAAAGTTTCGCACTTTATCGGTATTGTACCGGGAGTGCCGAAAGGGGTCCGGGGGTCCACCAAGGGAGTCCACCAGCCCCGGGGGGCCACATGGGCTGTAGGGGGTGCGCCTTGGCCTATATGGGCCAAGGGCACCAGCCCCAAGAGGCCCATGCGCCAAGAGATAAGGAAAAGGGAGAGTCCTAAAGGGGGAAGGCACCTCCGAGGTGCCTTGGGGAGGAAGGACTCCTCCCTGGCCGCACCCTTCCTTGGAGGAAGGGCCAAGGCTGCGCCCCCCTTCTCCCTTGGCCCTATATATAGTGGGGTGGAGGGAGGGCAGCAGCAATCTAAGCCCTGGCGCCTCCCTCTCCCTCCCGTGACCATCTCCCTCCTCCCGCAGCGCTTGGCGAAGCCCTGTTGGAATCCCGCTACTTCCACCACCACGCCGTCGTGCTGCTGGATATCCATCAACCTCTCCTCCCCCCTTGCTGGATCAAGAAGGAGGAGACGTCGCTGCTCCGTACGTGTGTTGAACGCGGAGGTGCCGTCCGTTCGGCGCTAGGATCATCGGTGATTTGGATCACGACGAGTACGACTCCATCAACCCCGTTCTCTTGAACGCTTCTGCTCGCGATCTACAAGGGTATGTAGATGCACTCCCCTTCCCCTCGTTGCTAGTAAACTCCATAGACTGATCTTGGTGATGCGTAGAAAATTTTGAATTTCTGCTACGTTCCCCAACACTCAATACTCCACCGTGGATCCTCCCTCGTCATCCCACGAGAGGGCCATCCGTGGTACTCACATGTATCTTGAGGCTTTTAATAGTATCCATTTACTTGTCTATGAACTGCATAAGCGACCAAGTAGTCCTTTACCGCGGACGCGGCTATTCGAATAGTTTCATACCCTGCAGGGGTGTACTTCGTCACACACGCTCTCACCACTTAACGTCGCTACACGACGTGTACTCGGCAACCTTCAAGCGGAAGCCCAACGTGGGTGTCGGCCACAGCCTACCTAAACACTCGAGTCTCTAGTCCAGGTTTATCGCCTATTTAGGTTCCATCCGCAGGGAGTCCGGCCGAGGTTTCCACATACGGCCCCAAACGATGTGTGCAGGGTTCCCGGACACCAAACGGGCGACTCGGTACACCGTGCCACGAGCCTACCGCATCACAGCCCACCCCTTGGTTAGCGCTGTCCACGGCCTCCAGCTTACTACAAACACCAGAAACTACGTGCAACTCCTGGACAGAGGACAAGGGTGGTTAAGAAGCCGAGGGGGTCCATTGGTTTCGGGCCCAATGCGTGGTAGTAGCTGAATCTTAAATCACGCATACAGATCTCAGTTCTTAGGAACGGTCTCAATGAAACAACCCACCATGTACTCCTACATGGCCTCCCATCGATACCTTTACCAAATCATATTCAACACCTCACTCTCATTACCGACACACACTTTCACTCTAGTTCATCACCCTGATGAGCCAGACCTGACACGACTCTAAGCGTAGCAAGCATAGCACTGTAGGAACACAACATGGCCCAATCACACATGCTAGTGGGTTTCATCTAGTTACTGTGGCAATGACAGGTCATGCAAAGGAAAGTGGGTTCAACTACCGCAACACACAGCAGTTTGAATCGTGTTGTCTTAATGCAGTAAATGAGAGCAGAAGCGAGAAGATGTGTTTGTATCGAAATGATCAATGGGTTGCTTGCCTGATGGAGTGGTGGTGGGATACTGCCCTTCAGTTGGATACTCGTGAATATCCTCGGAGGCAGGACCTACCACAATGAACATACCGAAGCACAATCAACACCAAGCAAGTGCAACAATATGATGCATGCATGAGACATGGCAAATGGATGTATTGGGCTAATGCAACTAAGACCAGATGGGTTTGGACTATTTTGAATCAAAGATTCATATTCCAAGTTCATATGTGGCCTCTTTTAGTGCTTTATCTTGTTCTACATTAAAAAGTAGGTTAACTTGCTTAAACATGCATGAAACCAGTACAGATGGATAGAATGGATTTTTCTGATCATTTTTCATATATAAATCTTTTCATTCTGAGCTATAGATTATTTTCTATGATTTTTTGAAGTTTGTGATAAGTTCTGGAATTTCCAATATAAGAATAATTCCAGTAATTAAATTGCTTAATGCGTCAGCAGTGTGTCATGATGACGTCAGCGGTCAACGGGGTCGTCCAGGTCAAACCTGACGTGTGGGTCCCCTGTGTCAGTGTCACTGTTAGGTAATTAACTAATTAGGATAAATTTTAAACTCTAACTCAGATTATTTAGCAGGCGGGCCCCACTTGTCAGTGACTCGGGGGGGTCAACCCGTGGTCAAACCACGCTGACTCGCCGGCGTTGAGTCGCCGGCGACGTCCAGACGCGGCGGTGGAGTGCGGGATTCCTCCTCCGGCGACCAAATGGACGGCGGAGAGCACCTACGTGTAGCTGGGAGCAAACCGCATCGACTGGTGGTGGTGGTGGAGCTCGGGGTCGCTGGAATCGACGCCGGCGACGAGCCGTGCAGCTGCCGGGGTACGGGCGTAGTCGAACCCGTTGCTAGAAAGCACGGCGAGGGGCGTGCGATGGTGCTACGGGCTCCTGGCGATGCAGTGGAGCTAACGGCAATGGTGGTGCGACCGTTGGATGGCCGGAGCCTCGTCGGCGACGAGCTCGTGCGGCGGCGCGTACGGGTGAGCTACGTGCAGTGGCTGCGGAGCTCGAGAGGGAGAAAGGAGAGGATGAGAAGGTGGCCAGGCTCACGGTGGTTGCGACGGAGCGAACGGCGAGGTCGGGGGCGAACTGCTGCAGTGGTGACGGCGGAGGGGATCTCCGATGGTGAGCGGCGAAGGCGAGGTCGGAGCAGAGGCTTCGGGGCAAGCGAGCGCTCGGGGCTCGACCTGCTCGAAGGAGAAGGCGACGGCGGAGCTGTTGGACACGGTGGGACGGCGCGAGGTCGACGGTGGGCGCGGCTACTCCGGCGAGGTGGCAGTGGCTGCGTCGGCCAAGGTGGAGGAAGGCGAGGGAGAGGCGATGGGGGAGAAAGGGGGTGTCCAGGGGCTCGGGGGCGCGTCGTGGAGGGTCGTCCAGCTCGTCCACGGGCGAGGCGGCAAGCAGGTGGCGCCGTGGCGGGCTAGCGCTCGCCGGCGTCACCTCTCTGCCTGCTCTGGCGAGAGCAGGCAGCTGACTGGCTATGGGCCAGCACAGTGCTGGGCCGCCAGGTGGGCTGCCAGGTAAGTCCTTCTCTGCTTTCTGTTTTCTCTTTTTTATTTATTTCTGTTCTGTGTTTTGAAATAGTAAAAATACTATTTCATTTAGGAAAATCCTGGAAATATTCTGAGGCACCTTTGAAATTATTCTCAACAGCCTAAAAATACCTTCAAGATTATTTGGGCATTTTAAAATATTTATAGGATTTAAATTGCCCAAATGCAAATACTTATGGCTTGATGAAAAATCCAGAATAGCCTCCAAAAATATGAAACCATTTTTGGCAGAGGTTTTAGCCAGGACCAAAGATGGTGAACATTTATGGAGGGCATTTCAGATTCATTGAAAAGGATTTTAGTAAACCCTAGTTGTTTCAGGGGGGGTGCTGGGGGTTTCTGGCATCCCCATTTCAAGTTTCTGTGAAAATAGACATGATGCAACACTCTAATGCATGAACTAGCTAGGACGTGACAGAACCCTAGTGCTGCAGGCAGGGGATCGAGGTAGAGGGAAAGGGGAGAGGAGATGCAAGCGGGCAGGGCAATGAACGCTTGCGTGTTTGTTTTTACTTGAGGGTGAGGTGTGACGCGGGCGTCACCAGTTGCATTTTGAGTGTAATATAGGCAGACAACAGAGTCATTTCACTATTCACCTTCCCTTCAATTTTTAGTGAGGTTCTACCCGAAACACCCCCCTCCAAAGCGAAATTAGTTAAGCCCAAGCCCATAACTCAAAAATGACTTCTTTACATCTTTTATGGCTTATTTTGACAATAAGCCCTGAAAAGGCAGAATAGAACTGGCCCCTAACCTGCAATTCAATTGTGTGTGCAATGATGAATCACTCCTGCCTACTATAGTGTACATTTAGGCATCATCATACATGGCATAACCTAATACATGTGCATTCCATTGTAGAATCTAGAATATGCAATGTTTATGTTAGTTCATACGTTGCACATGATGTTTAAATGCCCCTTAAATCTGGTCAGTCAAGTGATGGTCTTTAAGCCTCCTTCTTTGCTTCTTTTCTTGATATGTAAGATTTGCTCACACATCTGTTCAATTGCTTGTTTGCATCAGCCAGCCATACTAGGACTGTTTGCTTTGATTACTTGCTGTTCTTGACCTAACACTCTAACAGAGCTTGTCAACGATTTAAACACTAAGGGCTGCTGTAGTGGGGCCTTTTCTAACTCATAGGTGACATAAAGGTTTGGCTGTACACTAAAGTAGGCTCTCCAAGAGTACCTGGAGATCCAGTTCGAAGGTATGCCTAGTTTTTACATAGTGCAGACATAGTAAATGCTCATTTCATTGTGTGCAAGTGCAAGAGATGCGGCATGTTTCATTATGTGGTGTTGTTTTGTTATAATCTCATCCTTTTGTGTTCACAGACTGGAAAGTATGCATATTGATCTTCCAAGGAGACGAGTAACTAGTTTGTGTCTCCTTGCAGAGGGGGTGCAATGAAGATAAGATTGAGGATTTCCATGTACAAGATGTTAGCTAGGAGCCTTGCAAGAGAAGTAGGAGCTGCGCTGAGCCTCTTCAACCTGTTAAGGTAAGTCACTGTATCCAACTCAACAGTTCAATTCCTTGTTTGTTTCAGGCATAGTTAATTTGCTCTTTTCAATTGCTTTATTTGTCCTCAGTTAATGAGATGCCCAAAGAATGATGCCTGATGTTGGGTACTTGTATAACTATTAGTTGACATAATTAAAGGCCGTACCATTTAACTACTCTGCCGAAGTGTGCCTGAAGCTTTGAAGTCTATTAACCAACTATTATTGCATGAGGCTCACAATCTAGTTTATACTAGGCTAATGATTGCATAGTTTTGCTTGTTGTAGTATGTTTGTATGAAACCCTCTGCTATTCATTATGCTCCCTAAGACTTTAATTGAGCCACAGAATGGCCAACTGCTTGCTTACTTCTATGCAACGTGCTGTCTAAATTTGTAACTTGTCTGTGTTTTGGATTGGGCCCCAACATCATGCTCCTCTGGTGAGCTAAGAGAGATTTCTGTATGCAGGCTGCACAGACTACCTTTTTTATAATTTTTAAAATATCACCTGCTTATGCTTCATGACGTGTAACATTATTGTTAGTCCTGTTTTGCCATGTACAAAATAGTCTGTCTTGCTCGCTTCACTGTTGTAACTATATTTTTGCCCTAGTCATGTGTACTTACAGAAACATTTCAGGATGAAGTGACATCAACACAAAGATCTGCGAGCAGTGCGGCATGGCCGTTACCGTATGATTATGGATTGGAATTGGAATGTGCTGATGTTCTCGAGCATCAACTAGAGGTGGCAAGACAACGTGTACATGATTCTGAACGTACAATCAACAAGTTGAGACTGGACATGCAGGTATTAGATGCAGGAGTAAAAAAAATGAAACAAGACACTGAGGTAACAACGAAGGAATTGGAGATTTTGCAGACTGAAATTTGTGCTATCTAAATCCGGCCAACCCTATTTTTTGAAGAGATCATAGTTCAAATGGTAAGTTATGTTGATGCGCGTCCATGATGTATGAGCTGTATTTGCCCAGTGTATGTAATTTGCTATTTGTATATGCTTTATTATCACTGGTGCCGAACCATAATGCCAAGTGGGTATAATCGGCTGTAATTTCTTTATTGTATAGTGTAGGATTATTCTACGTTTCTATGCCTTAGTCTCTTTATTGTACAGTGTATGTTTTTAGAGGTGATAGTATAGAGTAGGATAATTCTTTGAATATGCTATATCGTTCAAACGGGGGCCAACTCGCCCAAACATTGTAGTGACCATGGCCCTCCACAGGCCGTACGATCCATGGGCCATCTACGGGACGGACGATCCATGGCCTTCTATGGCCGTCGGATACGTGGGCCTTCTATGGGCTGTCGGATCCGTGGGCCTTCCATCAGGTGTCGGATCTATGGGCCTTCTATGGGCCATCGGATCCATGGGCCTTCTATGGGCCGTCAGATCAATGGGCCTTCTATGGGCCGTCGGGTCAATGGGCCTTCTACGTCCCGTAGGATCCATGGGCCTTCTACGGGCCGTCTCATCTATGGGCCTTGTACAGGCCGTATAAGGGGCTGTAAACAGGCTAGAGTGAAAATCATACGTTTTATGGGCTGACCATAACGGGCCGTTAATAGGCCGTATTTGATGATGCTATGAAAATGGCCCAACGGGCCACAAACGGGCCGACTGAATCCACGGGCTGAATTTGGCCCACAAGCAAAAAAGGCCAGTAATGGGCCGTAAGTAACCGAATGCTGGAAATGAGCCCAAGAATAAATGGGCCCTCAGAAGGCCGAAAGGTAACACGGGCTGGAAACGACCCAATGGAATAATGGGCCACTAATGGGTATAAAGCGATACACTGTTCATTACGGGCCGGTTTCACCACGGGCCATTAATGGGCCAAGAGTTACAAAGGGACTCATATGGGCCGAAATACGTCATAGGCCATACATGGGCCGAAAGTTAAAACGGGCTGGAATTATATTGGACGGCCCAGATGACGCTACTGGGCCTAATTCGGATAGGCTGTAAACGGGCCCTGGGTTAGCGGGCTGTAAATGGGCTATATGCGAACAGGCCATTAACAGGCTTGCCGTGGGCCGGCCCGCCACCTTTTGACCAAGTCAAATGGGCCGACCTTTTCACAGGAATGGGCCTCTGTTGGGCCGTGCCACGTGTCGACGTATCATAGGCGCTTTGGGTCCAATGAGTGGATGGCATCTGTCCCAACGGTGAGCCGACACGTGTTTCCTCCAGCCAATGATGATTTTACATGTGGAAAATCCCCATTGGTCGGGGCTGTTAATAGGTTATCGGATCCAAAACCGAACCCGATAGCTTAACAACATTCTGTTACGGTGGATGCCACGTGTCGGTCACCCTTGACGAAAGCACTCCTGTGACGCGTGATTTATCATCATGGAAGTGGACACTTCCGTGATGATAATTTTGGTAATGTCATGGAACACTTCTACGACAGCACATGTATGACTATCTTGATTCTGTCATAAAATTTTCATGGATGTACATGCATGACAGAAAACGTGACCTACTGTGACAAACACGTATCATCACGGAAGTGTATTTTTTGTAGTGTTATTTTCCTCACACTAAAAGATCGTACATATTTAGAGAGCAATTTTTATTGCTTGCTTCGATGACAACTTACTTGAAGGATCTTACTCAATCCATAGGTAGATATGGTTGATAACCCACAAGTATATGGGATCGCAACAATTTCCGAGGGTAGAGTATTCAACCCAAATTTATGGATTCGACACAAGGGGAGCCAAAGAATACTTGCAAGTATTAGCAGCTGAGTTGTCAATTCAACCACACCTGGAGATTAATTATCTGCAACAAGGTGATCAGTAGCAAAGTAGTATGATAGTTTTGATAATAGAAGCGACAACAATGGTAACGGTAACAGTGATATCAGTAGTTTTGTAGCAAGTGCAACAATAACGATAGCAATGGTAACTTGGCGAGAACAATATAAGAGAAATTCGTAGGCATTGGATCGGTAATTTTTTGGATGATATTCATCATGTGATAGTCATAACCTAGGGCAATACGGCACTAGCTCCAGTTCATAAATATAATGTAGGCATGTATTCCGTAAATAGTCATACATGCTTATGGAAAGAACTTGCATGACATCTTTTGTCCTACCCTCCCGTGGCAGTGGGGTCCTATTGGAAACTAAGGGACATTAGGGCCTCCTTTTAATATAGAACTAGAATAAAGCATTAAAACATGGTGAATACATGAACTCCTCAAACTACGGTCATCACTGGGAGTGGTCCCGACTATTGTCACTCCGGGGTTGCCAGATCATAACACGTAGTAGGTGACTATAACTTGCAAGATCAGATCTAGAACATGGATATAATTGTGATAACATAAGCGGTCCAGATCTGAAATCATGGCACCCGGGCCCAAAGTGGCAAGCATTAAGCATGGCAAAGTCATAGCAACATCAATCTCAGAACACAGTGGATACTAGGGATCAGGCCCTAACAAAACTAACTAGATTACATGATGAATCTCATCCAACTCCTCACCGACCAGCGAGCCTATGAAGGAATTACCCACTCCCAGTGGGGAGCATCATGGAATTGGCGATGGAGAAGGGTTGGTGATGACGAAGATCGAAGATCCCCCCTCTCCGGAGCCCCAAACGGACTCCATATCTGGCCTCTCCGGAGCTCCGTCTCGTGGAACGTGATAATTCTTTCTCCCTAATTTTTTTTCTGAAAAATGTGATTTTATAGCGTCGGTTTCAGCGTCTGCGGGGCCACCAGGTGGGGACAACCCACCTAGGCGTGCCTGGAGGGGGAGGCGCGCTCTGGTGGGTTGTGCCCACCCAGGTGCCCCCTTCGGTGGTTCTTGGCTTCAGAAATTCTCTCTTATTGTATAAAAAATCCTCGCAAAGTTTTGTTTCGTTCCGAGAACTTTTATTTCTGCACAAAAACAACACCATGGTAGTTCTGCTGAAAACAGCATCAGTCTGGGTTAGTTTCATTCAAATCATGCAAATTAGAATCCAAAACAAGAGGAAAAGTGTTAGGAAAAGTAGATACGTTGGAGACGTATCAACTCCCCAAAGCTTAAACCTTTGCTTGTCCTGAAGCAATTCAGTTGATAAAGTGAAAGTGAAAAAGAAAAACTTTTACGTACTCTTTTGCTCTTGTTTGCATAAATAAGCTTAAACAACACCCAGGTTTTTAGCCAATATTATAACTAACCATGCCGACAATAACTCCTAAAAATTATATTAACTCATATCAATGACATAATTAGCTAGCGAGCAATAATAAGATATCTCAAACAGCAACATGTTATCAAAACAACCATGATATAATATGACAACCGTGGTATCTCGCTAGCTCTTTCCGAGACCGCAAAACATAAATGCAGAGCACCTCCAAAGTTCAAGCAGCGACTAAACATTGTAATTCATGGTAGAAAAGATCCAGTCATGATGCACCCAACATTAGCTACACACAATGCATAAGCATGACAGCAATGCTCTCAGGTTCTGGCGCTTATTTTAGACGGTGATGACACAACATAAAAGTAAATAGATAGTCCCTTCGCAGAGGGAAGCAGTGATTTGCAGCGGTGCCAGAGCTCAAGTTTCTAAAACAGAGGTAAATGATATTTTGAGAAATGCACCCTTCTTGTTTACTACGCGACCATCAGTTATCAATATCTTCCATGCTAAGCACGCTAGTGGCGGTTCCCAAGCGATAAAGTAAAGGTTATGACTCCGTAGGAGTTTTTGTTTGATTATTTGAAAGATCAATTCTTCTTGCAGTTTGGAACTGGGCATCCCTATTACCGCCCTTTTCTCGTGCGATGGTGAGTGAATAAACACTCATCCTGAGAATAACCGCTTAGCATGGAAGATACCGACTACCTCCTGTCATTCCATGAACGATCTAGGCATAGAAAAATGATATTTATTTGAAGTTTTTAGAGATGGCACATGCAAATTTACTTAGGACGGCAGGGTAATACCGCATATAGGTAGGTATGGTGGACTCATCTGGAATAACTTGGGTTCAAGGTTTTTGATGTACAAGCAAAATTGCCACTTATTGCAGGCGAAGGCTAGCAAATAGGTTGAGAAGCGGCCAGCTAGAGAGCAACAACGGTCATGAGCATGCATTATGCGTAAGTAACATTGGACACTAGCATGAGTAGGATATGAACACCATGAACATAAATATCATAGATGCTATGTTGGTTTTGATTCAACTACATGCATGAACATGTGCCAAGTCAAGCCACTTGAACATTCAGAGGAGGATGCCATATCACCATACTACATCACAATCATTTTAATGCAATGTTGATATCCAAGATAAATCATTATCCACTCCTAGCTACTTATGCATGGCATGAGAAACTATAATCTCTAATTGTCATTGCAAACATATTTAATCATAATGAGCTAAATCATGGATACTAGGTTAAACATATTTACAAAAACAGAACAAGTCGAGTTCATACCCATTTCTCTCTGCCACGGCCAGTTCATCAAATATCGTCATTATTGCCTTTCACTTGCACGACCGAACGATATGAAAATAATAATAGTGCAAGAGTGTCGCGGACTAAGCTGGAATCTGCAAACAAATTTCATGGGACATACTTCTTATATGTGAAGTCGTCACTTCCCATAAGATCATTATATAATCTTTTTATTTCTTTTATTCTTTATTTCTTTTTCTCAAGATCATAGCAAGAAAGCAAATCCCTCAACTCAAAACTAATCTTTATTATATAACTCTCGGACTTGATTACTTAGAGGGAACACAAAGCAAAACTCAAAGCTAGATCATACTAAAACTTTATTCTACTAAACCGAGATATAACCAAAAGGATCGTACTAAGAAAAATGATAAAGGTAAAGATGTGATGGTGATACGATACCGGGGCACCTCCCCAAGCTTGGCAGTTGCCAAGGGGAGTGCCCATACCCATATACTTAGGTCTCTTTCTTTGGAGGTGGTGATGATGGAGTTGATGCATTCTTCTTCTCCAACTTGCGTCTGAGGTTATAATTTTCCTCCCTTAGGTCATCATTCTCAAGCTCAAGCCTCAATATCTTTTTGCATAATGCCGCCTTGCTATCCTGCAGAAAACGTGATGGGATAGATTGGACTTTAGGAAAGCTAGACTTCTTGAATTCCACATGCATATCGCCGGGTTGAGGTAGTGGATCTTCGTCTTCGTCGGAGCTATCGTCCCTTGTTTCTCCATGTCGGAGTCTTCCTCCTCCTCCGTGGTCCAGCCGTAATGCTCCACCTCCCAATAGGCCTATGGGTTTGCGATGTAATCAGCGACATAGCTCTCTCCCCCCGAACCTTGAGACGCCATATTTTCAAATCTGCCAGGAAAAACAGCTTGAAACAAGAACAGAGGATATTGTCGTGGTATGGTGGTCAAAACCTTCGGGAGATTATATAATGAATTTTTACCGACCGAAAGAAGTGTACTACAAGAAAACGGAGTACGGAGGGCACACGAGGTGGCCACAAGCCAGGGAGGCGTGCCCAGGGGGGTAGGGCGCGCCCCAAGGCTTGTCACCTCCTCGTGCACTTTTCGGACTACTTTTTATTTTCCTAAATTTTTAAATATTCCAAAACGGAGTAAAATTGCTTTTGGAAAAGTTTTGGAGTCGGTTTAATTACCGTATCACATACCTATTCCTTTTCGGGGGTCTAGAGCATTCTGGAAAGTTTCCCTTATGTACTCCTCCGGTGTTATGGTATTAATTATATTGGTTTCAACATTTATGGGGCTACCTGAGATATAATGTTTGATTCTTTGCCCGTTTACCACCTTCGGGTTAGTGCCTTCGGTGTTATTGATTTTGATGGCACCGGAACGATGAACATCCTCGATAATGTAAGGCCCTTCCCATTTAGAGAGAAGTTTCCTTGCAAAAAAATCTTAGACGAGAATTGTATAGCAAGACATGGTCACCTACAATGAATTCACGCTTTTGTATCCTTTTATCATGCCATCTTTTAACTTTCTCTTTAAACAGTTTAGCATTTTCATAGGCTTGGGTTCTCCATTCATCAAGTGAGCTAATGTCAAATAACCTCTTTTCACCGGCAAGTTTGAAATCATAGTTGAGCTCTTTAATTGCCCAATAAGCTTTATGTTCTAGTTCAAGAGGTAAGTGGCATGCTTTTCCATAAACCATTTTATATGGAGACATACCCATGGGGTTTATATAAGCAATTCTATAAGCCCATAATGCATCATCAAGTTTCTTAGACAAATTCTTTCTAGATCTATTAACAATCTTTTGCAAGATCAATTTTATTTCTCGGTTACTTAATTCTACTTAACCACTAGACTGAGGATGATAAGGAGATGCAATTCTATGATTAACATCATACTTAGCAAGCAATTTCCGGAAAGCACCATGAATAAAGTGTGAACCACCATCAGTCATTAAATATCTAGGGACTCCAAACCTCGGAAAAACAACTTATTTAGGCATTTTAATGGAGGTGTTATGATCAGCACTACTAGTTGGAATAGCTTCTACCCACTTAGTAACATAATCAACAGCAACCAAAATATGTGTATACCCATTAGACGAAGGAAAAGGTCCCATATAATCAAATCCCCAAACTTCAAATGGTTCAATAACAAGTGAACAATTCATAGACATTTCCCGACGTCTACTAATATTACCAATTCTTTGACATTCATCACATGAAAAGACAAACTTACAAGAATCTTTGAAGAGAGTAGGCCAATAAAAACCAGATTGTAATACCTTGTATGCAGTTCTATCACCAGCATGGTGTCCTCCGTAGGCCTCAGAGTGACATTTGCATAGGATCTATTCCTGTTCATGCTCAGGTACACAACGTCTAATAACACCATCTACTCCTTCTTTATAAACATGTGGGTCATCCCAGAAGTAATGTCTTAAATCATAGAAAAACTTCTTGTTTTGTTGGTAGTTGAAACTAGGTAGTATAAATTTTGCAACAATATAATCCGCATAATCAGCATACTAAGGAGTACTACGAGAAGCATTTATGACAGCTAATTGTTCATCAGGAAAGCTATCATCAATAGGTAGTGGGTCATCAAGAATATTTTCTAACCTAGACAAGTTGTCTGCCATGGGGTTCTCAGCTCCCTTTCTACCAATAATATGTAGATCAAATTCTTGTAGCAAGAGAACCCACCTAATGAGTCTAGGTTTAGCATCTTTCTTTTTCATAAGGTATTTAATAGCAGCATGATCTGTGTGAACAGTTAGTTTGGAATCAACAATATAAGATCTGAACTTATCACAAGCAAATACAACCACTAAAAATTCTTTTTCAGTAGTAGCATATTTTCTTTGAGCACTCTCTAGAGTTTTACTAGCATAATGGATAACACTTAACTTCTTATCAACTCTTTGTCCTAGAACAGCACCAATAGCATGATCACTATCATCACACATGATTTCAAAGGGTAAGTTCCAATCAGGTGGTTGAACAATAGGTGCAGAAATTAAGGCTTTCTTAAGTATTTCAAATGCTTCTACACAATCATCATAAAAATGGAACATCCTTTTGCAAGAGATTAGTAAGAGGCCTAGAAATTTTTTAGAAGTCTTTAATAAACCTCCTATAGAAACCAGCATGACCAAGGAAACTTCTTATACCTTTGATGTCTTTAGGACACGGCATTTTTTCAATAGCATCAACTTTAGCTTTATCAACTTCAATACCTCTTTTGGAGATTTTCTGCCCCAAGACAATACCCTCATTAACCATAAAGTGTCACTTCTCCCAATTCAAGACAAGATTAGTTCTTTGCATCTCTGCAAAACTCGATCAAGGTTGCTTAAGCAATCATCAAAAGAAGTTCCGTAAACAGAAAAATCATCCATGAAAACCTCAACAATATTTTCACAAAAGTTAGAGAATATAGAAGTCAGACATCTTTGTAAGGTAGCAGGTGCATTACATAAACCAAAAGGCATACGTCTAAGCAATGGTACCGAAAGGGCAAGTAAAAGTAGTCTTTTCTTGATCCTCTTGTGACACAAGTATTTGGGAAAAACCAGAATAACCTTCTAGAAAGCAAAAGTGTGTACGTTTTGATAGTCTTTCTATCATTTGATCAATAAAAGGTAGAGGGTAATGATCTTTCCTAGTAGCTTTGTTCAACTTTCTAAAATCAATAACCATTCTATAACATGTGACAATTCTTTGCGGAATCAATTCATTTTCATCATTGGGCACAACAGTAATACTTCCCTTCTTAGGGACATGATACATCTCCAATGTATCTATAATTTTTGATTGTTCCATTCTATTCTATTGTCTGTTTTGGATGTTTTATATGCATTAATATGCTATTTTATATTATTTTTGGGGCTAACTTAATAACCTAGAGCCCAGTGCCAGTTTTGTTTTTTTTCCTTGTTTTTGAGTTTTACAGAAAAGGAATATCAAACAGAGTCCAAACGGAATAAAATTTTTGCGATGATTTTTCTTGGACCAGAAGACATCCACAGTACTTGGAGATGAAGTCAGAAGAGTCCCCAGGGCTCCACAAGCCCTCAGGGTGCGCCCTAGGGGTGGGGGGGCTCCCCCTGGCCTGTGGCTTCCCCGGGAGTCCACTGACCTCCCTCTCAGCTCTATAAATTCACAAATATTCCCAAACGACCAGAAGTGTCCACCAAAATACTTTTCCGCCGCCGTAACCTTCTGTACCCGTGAGATCCCATCTTGGGACCTTTTCCGACACCCTGCCGGAGGGGGATTCGATCACGGAGGGCTTCTACACCAACTCTATTGCCCTTCCGATGAAGCGTGAGTAGTTTACCACAGACCTACGGCTCCATTGCTAGTAGCTAGATGACTTCTTATCTCTCTTTGATCTTCAATACGATGTTCTTGGAGATCTATTCGATGTAATATTCTTTTGCGGTGTGTTTGTCGAGATCTGATGAATTATGGATTTATGATCATATTATCTATGAATATTATTTGAATCTTCTCTGAATTCTTATATGCATGATTTGATATCTTTGTATGTCTCTTCGAATTATCGGTTTGGTTTGGCAACCGAGATTGGTTCTTCTTGCAATGGGAGAGGTGCTTAGTTTTGGGTTCAGTCTTGCGGTGTCATCACCCAGTGACAAAGTAGGGGTAGCGAGGCACGTATTGTATTGTTGCCATCAAGGGTAAAAAGATGGGGTTTTCATCATATTGCTTGAGTTTATCCCTCTACATCATGCCATCTTACTTAAGGCGTTACTCCGTTCTTTTGAACTTTATAGTCTAGATGCATGCTGGATAGCGGTCAATGTGTGGAGTAATAGTAGTAGATGCAGGCAGGAGTCTATCTAGTTGACACAGACGTGATGCCATCATTGCCTTGGATATCGTCATAACTTTGCGCTTTTCTATCAATTGCTCGATAGTAATTTGTTCACCCACCATGTTGCTTTCTTTCAAGAGAGAAGCCTCTAGTGAAAGCTATGGCCCCCGGGTCTATTTTCCATCATATATTTTCAGATCTATAAATAAAAAACCCCAAAATACCTTGCTGCAATTTATTTGTTTTTATTTTGTTTTACGTTTTAGTAATCTTTTATATCTATCTCTATCAGATCTCATCCTTGCAAGTGACCGTGAAGGGATTGGCAACCCCTTTATCGCATTGGGTGCAAGTGTTTGATTGTTTGTGCAGGTGCATAGATTGGAGACTTGTGTGTACCTCCTACTGGATTGATACCTTGGTTCTCAAATTGAGGGAAATACTTATCTTTACTTTGCTGCATCACCCATTCCTCTTCAAGGAAAAAACCAACGCAAGCTCAAGAAGTAGCAGGACACAATGAACACGACTTACCCATCTGCTATCAGCAACAAGATAAATTATACGTGTTTCCAGAAGCTTTAGTATTTCATTTCTTACCACTTCTTTCATCTTTGGATTCAACAGTCGCTAATGATCAACAACTGGTTTAGCATCAGGTTCCATATTAATTTTGTGCTGACACAGAGTGGGACTAATGCCCTTAAGATCATCCAGAGTATATCCAATAGCAGCACGATGCTTCTTCAGAGTTTTCAATAATTTATTTTCTTCACGATCTGAAAGGTTAGCACTAATAATAACATGATATATCTTTTTTCTCATCAAGATAAGCATATTTCAAAGTATCAGGTAAATTGCTTAAGGTCGAACATAGGATCACTCTTGGGTGGTAGAGGATCTCCAAGAGTCTCAACATGCAAATTGTGTTTCAAAACAGGCATCTGTTTAAAGAAAATCTCGTCTAATTCTTTTCTTTCATTCATAAACATATCATTCTCATGGTCTAGCAAATATTGTTCTAAAGGATCAGTAGGAGGCACGACAATAGAAGCAAGACCAATAATTTCATCTCTATTAGGCAAATCTTTATCATGGGGTTGTCTACGAAATTTGGAGAAATTAAACTCATGATACACACCCCCAAAACTTACACTAACAGTTTCTTCTCACAATCTATTTTATCATTAACTGTGTTCAAGAAAGGTCTACCAAATATAATGGGACAAAAATTATCTTGTGGGGAACAGAGAACTAGAAAATCAGTAGGGTATTTTATTTTCCCACACAAGACTTCAACATCTCTAACAATCCCAATTGGTGATATAGTATCTCTATTGGCAAGCTTAGTAGTGACATCAATATCTTCTATTTCAGCAGGTGCAATATCATTCATAATCTCTTGATACAAAGTAAAGGGAACTGCACTTACACTAGCACCCAAATCACATGAGCCATGGTAACAATGATCTCCTATTTTCACAGAAACAACAGGCATGCCAACAACAGATTTATGTTTATCTTTATCATCGGGTCTAGCAATTCTAGCAGCTTCATCACAGAAATAAATAACATGCCCATCAATATTATCGACCAAGAGATCTTTAACCATAGCAATACTAGGTTCAACTTTAATTTGTTTAGGGGGTGTAGGTGTTCTAGTATAACTCTTACGAACCACAACTGAAACTTTAGCATGTTCCTTTATTCTAACAGGGAAATGTGGTTTCTCAATATAAAAAGTAGGAATAACAGGATCAACATTATAAGTAATAGTTTGCTCTTCAGCTTTAATAGGTTCTACTATTTTTACTTCAATGGGAGTGTGATATTTAAACCACTTCTTCTTAGGGAGATCAACATGAGTAGCAAATGATTCACAGAAAGAAGCTACTATCTCAGAGTCAAGTCCATATTTAGTGCTAAATTTACGAAAAGCATCGGTATGCATAAAAGATTTAACATAATCAAACTTAAGGTTTATACCTGACTCCTTACCTTCCTCGAGTTCGCAATCTTCAGAGTTGCGTTTAATTCTTTCCAATAAATCCCATTTGAATTCAATAGTCTTCATAAAAGAACCAGTACAAGAAGTGTCGAGCATGGATTGATCATTACGAGAAAGTTGAGCATAAAAATTCTGAATAATAATTTCTCTTGAGATCTCATGATTGGGGCATGAATATAACATTGACTTAAGCCTCCCCCAAGCTTGAGCGATACTTTCTCCTTCACGAGGCCAAAAATTATATATATAATTCCGATCACGATGAACCAGATGCATACGATAAAACATTTGATAAAATTCCAATTTCAATCGGTTGTAATTCCAAGTCCCAATATCATCGCATAGCCTATACCTTGTCAATGCCTTCTCCTTCAAAGATAAAGGGAATACCTTCTTCTTGACTTCATCCTCGGGCAAACCTGCAAGCTTAAATAATCCACAAACTTCATCCACATAGATTAGGTGCATATTAGAATGTAATGTTCCATCTCCTGCATAAGGATTAGCTAGCAGTTTCTCTATCATACCCGAAGGAATTTCATAATAAATATTTTCAGTAGGTTCAGTAGGTTGAGGGGCAACTCTTTGTTCTTCCGGTCGAGGTGAAGATTGATGTCTACTATGGAACCTTCTTCTTGTACACTCGTGTTGGGCCTCCAAGCACAGAGTTTTGTAGGACAGTAGCAAATTTCCCTCAAGTGGATGACCCAAGGTTTATCAATCCGTGGGAGGCGTAGGATGAAGATGGTCTCTCTCAAACAACCCTGCAACCAAATAACAAAGAGTCTCTTGTGTCCCCAACACACCCAATACAATGGTATATTGTATAGGTGCACTAGTTCGGCGAAGAGATGGTGATACAAGTGCAATATGGATAGTAGATATGGGTTTTTGTAATCTGAAAATTTAAAAACAGCAAGGTAGCAAGTAACAAAAGTGAGCGAAAACGGTATTGCAATGCTTCGAAACAAGGCCTAGGGTTCATACTTTCACTAGTGCAAGTTCCCTCAACAATGATAACATAATTAGATCATATAACAATCCCTCAACGTGCAACAAAGAGTCACTCCAAAGTCACTAATAGCAGAGAACAAACAAAGAGATTATTGTAGGGTACGATGTCGGTGTCAAAACCGGCAGATCTCGGGTAGGGGGTCCCGAACTGTGCATCTAAGGTCGATGGTAATAGGAGACAGGGGACACGATGTTTACCCAGGTTCGGGCCCTCTTGATGGAGGTAATACCCTACTTCCCGCTTGATTGATCTTGATGAATATGAGGATTACAAGAGTTGATCTACCACGAGATCGTAATGGCTAAACCCTAGATGTCTAGCCTGTATGATTGTGATTGCCTCTACGGACTAAACCCTCCGGTTTATATAGACACCGGAGGGGACTAGGGTTGTACAAAGTCGGTTACAGAGAAAGGAATCTTCATATCCGAACGCCAAGCTTGCCTTCCACGCCAAGAAGACTCCCATCCGGACACGGGAAGAGGTCTTTTGTCTTGTATCTTCATAGGCCATTAGTCCGGCCCATGTTACACAGCCCGGACGCCCGAGGACCCCTTAATCCAGGACTCCCTCAGTAGCCCCTGAACCAGGCTTCAATGACGAGGTGTCCGACGCGCATATTGTCTTCGGCATTGCAAGGCGGGTTCCTCCCCGGAATACTTCAAAACAGCTTTCGAACACAGAAAACGTGTCCGACTCTGCAAAACAAGTACAACCGCAGAGAGTATAATATTTCACGAGTCCAATCTGCTGACAACTTTTGTAGCGTGACATCACGTCCCTGCCCGGTCATTATTTCGAACCATTTTTTAGCCTCCCGCTTCACGTTTTGGGATGCGGTCTTATTGGCACGTCTTGTCAAAGCAGAGATCGTGTCCCCTTATTGCGGGATTCTCATCAATACGGGCATGGGTAATCCAACTATGCCGTTTACACGACCCTTGGGGAATAGGCGAGTTTTAAGGCGAGTGGGGAGGCGCTTGATATTCGCTGCCTTTATAAGGAGATAAGGATTCACCCCTTCACCCACGCCTTCTTCCTCTCTACCCATCCATTCTCGAGCTCCAGTGCCCAAGTTTCCACCCTTTCCGCCTCAAAAAAGCACTCCAACCATGTCCGGATCTGGAGCACAAGGCAAGTGGATGGTTTCCTCCGTCAAGGAGAAGGACATCACGAAGCTCCGGAGGCCAGGTACTTGGCCAAGGAAATCGCCCATCGGCTTCTGGCCAAGGGGCAAATCGTCCCCACCCCAGAGCCCCATGAAAGGGTAGTGTTCATCCCCCACTTCGTCCGCGGGTTGGGATTTCCTCTCCACCCATTCGCCTGTGTTCTCATGTTCTACTACAGGCTGGATTTCCATGATCTGGCCCCCAACTCCTTCCTCAACATCTCGGCATTTATTGTCGTGTGTGAGGCCTTCCTCCTCATCTCACCCCACTTCGGACTGTGGTTAAATATCTTCAATGTGAAGCCGAAGGTGGTGGATGGTCAACACGCAGAGTGCGGAGGCGCCATGGTGAGCAAGATGCCCAACGTCTCATGGCCCAAAGGTACCTTCGTGGAGCCGTCAAAGGGTGGCAACAGCAGTGGTTCTACGTTACAGAGCCTCGCAACGCCACCTGGGCCGCGGCTCCCGAATTCCAGTCTGGAGCCCCGATGCGGCTCACCTCCTGGCTAGAGAAGGGCCTAGACTGGCCTTCGTCGGATGAGCTGACAACACTTCAGACGCGCATCAGGAGCATGGTAGACAAGAACATCAAGCTCGTCAATGTGATCCAGGTGATGCTCGTTCGCCAGATCCTTCCATGCCAAAGCCGGACTTGCCATTTGTGGGAGTTCGATCTGGCCGAGCACCAGACCCTGCAACAGTTCTTCGGCACTACGCACGAAGACATCTGGAAGGTGCTCTTTAAGGCCAATGAGACATGGCCGACGACGACCGAGGACCGTGGGCACGACCTGGCCCATCCTGCCAGTCCGGTAAGTTTTTCGCATTTCAAGGTGTATCCTTTACTTGCATACTCAAGGAAGATGTCTAAGCGGAAGGAAGAAAAGGGCGGCCTCCACGCATCTGTAGGCAGAGGCGTCCAATAAGGGGAAGGTTTCCCTCGCGGACAACTCCACGGGGGACATCGACAGCAGCTCCGAGTGGCGCCCTAGGGATAAGCCCCTGGCCGAATCGTAAGTACTCAAAGGCGCACACACATATCCCGCTCTTTTACTTCATGGTTTTAACATGTTGAATCATGCGCTGCAGTCCGGCCCACAATAGCCCCCAACGATCCTCATCTTTAGGGGGTTCGCTGGATCCAAAAGCGATGGATAGCGAGTCACTACCGGCGGCCTCCTCTCCCAAGGCCACGGGCGACGCTGAGGCGCTGTCCCGAAGGACCTTCCCAGGCCAGGGAGAGGTTCAGGAGGCCGCCAGGGTGGCGCCAGAGGGTGATACCTCGGCCGCCGGACACACGGGAGGGCAAATCCCCCTGGAGACTGGCAATGGGGGCCATATCCAATTCGCCCCCCCCCGCCGAATACCATTCTGGAGTCCAATACGGCTCCAGAATCAGGCAAGCAGCCTCCTTCGAAAGAAGGAGGTGCGCCTATTCCGCCGGTGTCCTCTGTCCATCCAGAGGCACCGGATAATCTGCTGGAAGCGCTGCAAGGCGCTTCCATTGTTGAGGAACACCGTATCCTTATGAGTACGGTGGTTGAGAGGGTTCAGTCCGCTAAGAGTGGACTGACCGAAGCCTGCACCAGCCTTCTAATAGGCTTTGAGGTAAGCGACGCAATTGTATGAAAATAATGTCATAGTATAGACAGTAGCCCCTGAGACTCTGTCCGGTGTTCGGAAAGAAAAGCCGGACAGATGATCAAATAACTTTCACAGGAGACTAACCAAACATGTCTATGTGAATAAGCAGGCGTCGTTGCTGGCTGCGACCTCCCATTCTGCCGAAGTCTCCGGATTGAAGCAGAGTCTGGAGCGGGCCGAGGAAGAGCTCGGCCGTGTGAGAAAACAGCTGGAGGACCATCAAGGTATGCAATGACCTTGTGTGGATTCAGAAAGGATGAATGATTTGTGTTTGAGCATAGTGCCATGATATTTTGCAGGAGCAGTGACCGAGGTGGAGACCCTCAAGAAGGCGCTGGCCGAAGCCCAGGAGAGAGCGGTAAAGGAACAAGCCGCTCACGAAAAACACGAGGCCAAGGTTGGTGAGGTCCAGTAGGAGCTCCAGGACGCCGTGAAGAAATGCGAGTCCTTGGAGCGCAATATTGCGGATCAAGAGTCCGAATTTGCCAAGGCCCGCCAAAGCGCACACGATGCCCGGGTTGAAGCCCATGGTGCCCTCCAGGAAATCCATGAGGCCAGAAAAATCGCGGCGGGTAAGGCCTTTTTTATGCAGAGCAAGTATGTGAAGAAAAGGTTCCTCTTACTGACCCGGATTTGGAGTTCTCCAGGAGCGTTTGCGGATCTGCCGCGCAGTGTTGCTAATGCTGCGGAGTTCTTCCGAGCCGAAGAAGGGAGCTCAACGGAGAAGCTGTTCTGGTCATAATACCTTGCGCCAGAGCATCCGATGCCCTTGAGCGATCAGCTAAAACAGCTGACCGAGCTGCATAGGGTGGCCAAACTGGCAATGAAGGATTTGATAATCCGTCTATGGCCTGCCGAAGCCATACCCAGCAGCTACTTCGGGCTTGTGAAGCGGCTGGTCAATGCCTGCCCTCGGCTTGATGCCATCAAGCGGTCGGTCTGTATTGAAGGTGCGCGGATGGCCTTCGCCCGTGTTAAGGTGCAGTGGGCGAAGATGAACGCCGTCAAGCTTGCAACCGAGGGACCGCCCGCGGGCAAGGAGCACCGCACGCCCGGGCGGTATTTTGATGATGTTCTGGAGGGATCCCGCATTGTAGAGGGCCAGTGTTCAAAAGACATTATCTTTGAATGAAGTCATTCATGTTATCCCTTCCTGTATTATGAGACAAAGCCGTTATGTAATATAATGCTTGTTATTTTTAAAATTTTACTTCCTGTGCGGCCGTTTTGTCAAATCTGAGAGTTGGCCAGTCGTCGGCTTCCGCCCCCACGTAGGTAGTACGGGGGTGTTCGGGATGGAATCTAAACACTCTTGATCCATAAGTTTGGTCCTTGAAGGAGGTGTTTAGCGCAACGAACCAGGCAATCAGACTATGTGGGTTTATCACCCTCGCTTAGCCATAGGAGTTTGACAATAGAAGTGTAGGCGCAGCCCCTAGTTGGTTTTTGTTAATCTGGACTAGGGTGCTGTAGACACCTGATCGGTTGGAGGCCGATCCTTCGCATAATGCGGAAAAAATCGCAAAAGATTTGTAACCTCCGAACAGCTGACCAACTCTCTCCGCATCATGACAATCAGTTTTTGGCTTTCTCCACTGAGGTGTTTGCTCGGATAAACCAGAAACACAATCGCAGTAGTTCTCCCTTTACTACCTTAGCCGATAGGACGGAACGTAGGGTAGCAAGCACAGGAGCCAGGCAACCCAACTGTTGACCAAAGACATAATTCGGAGCCGATGCATATAATACTATATTCAGGGTGCCGAACTATACTGTAAAAGTGTTCGGACTTTGTTGCCATAGTATGGGGCGCAATGAAGCCCCTGGCCAATTTAAAGCGTACCAAAGTGTACGGGTGCAATCGATAAGAATAGCGAAATAAAATGAAGTAGTAAGCTAGTGCCACATAAGTTGGGCCGCAAACTGTTTCCATTATAATTTGATTAATATGTCGAAGCGTATTTGTACAAATAGCGCGATAAGCAACAGGGCTATTTAACATGCCAAGATCAAGGGGGAGTTGTGTGCGGGTCCTGAAAATAGTAGAATGATCGTCAAGAAGAACATCTAGAGATTCGTCCACACGTATATGCTGCTTGACGCCTTGGTATATCCATCCTCCGAAAGGACCGATGATCAGGCCGTCAGGAGGGGCCTTTAAAAAGGAAACCTGAAAAGGATAAAAAGAAAAATGAAGGTATGTGTGCCCAAGGAAGGTCGAGCCGTATTATGGACCACAACCTAGTTATGCCTCTGTCTCTGCCCATGGTATTTTGAGTGCGTAGTTATGTATGCGCGGTACGTATGCCACCATTTGGTCGGGACTGAGACGGAGGCCGAATTGCTAGTCTGACTCATGACGAGTTGGACTGTCCCGCGGCAGAGTAGTCCGGACTCGTTTTAGAGTGTCCGGGAGCTTGGCCGCCGAATTAGAGTTCTGCTTTATAAGGCCGCTTTGTACTTCTGCTGCTAGGGCCGCGGTGTGCTCCTCGGTATGGAGGGAGCGCTCCTATTTCCATTGACTGTTATGACACCGCGTGGTCCGGGCATCTTGAGTTTGAGATAAGCACAGTGTGGCACCGCATTGAATCGAGCAAATGCAGTTCGTCCGAGCAGTGCGTGATAGCCACTGCAGAAGGGGACGATGTCGAAGATCAAGTCCTCGCTTCAGAAGTTGTCCGGGGAACCAAAAACCCAATGTGATTGAACCGTGCAACGGGCCACTACACCTGGTATAACTCCTTTAAAGGTAGTTTTTGTGGGATTGATCCTTGATGGAGTGATGCCCATTTTGCGCACACTATCCTGATAGAGCAGGTTGAGGTTGCTGCCACCGTCCATGAGGACTCGTGTCAGGTGGAATCCATCAATTATTGGGTCAAGGACCAGTGCGGCTGAACCGCCATGACGGATACTGGTCGGATGGTCCCTGCGATCGAAGGTGATCGGGCAGGACGACCATGGGTTGAATTTTGTGGCGACTGGCTCTATCGCATAGACGTCCCTGAGCACGTTTATGCGCTCCCTCTTGGGGATATGGGTAGCGTATATCATGTTCACCATTTTAACCTGAGGGGGAAACTTCTTCTGTCCCCCTGAGTTCGGTGGACGGGGCTCCTCGTCATCGTCCTCACTTTGCGACCCCTTCTCCTTGTTCTCGGCATTTAACTTGCCGGCCTGCTTAAAGACCGAACAACTTCTGTTGGTATGATTGGCTGGCTTATCGGGGGTGCTGTGTATCTGACATGGACGATTGAGTATGCGGTCAAGCTGGATGAGCCCGGATTGTTCCTTTTAAATGGCTTCTTCCGCTGGCCAGACTTGGAGCCACTGAATCCAGCGTTGACCGCCGTGTCATCGGTATTGTCACTGTTGCTTCGACGCTTGTGTCTGTCGCGTCCGGGCTTGCCGTTGCTATTTCTGGCTTTAGACATGCTAGGTTTGCTTGCATTGTTATTGCTACAGGCTAGCCAGCTATCTTCACCCGCGCAAAAGCGGGTCATGAGTGCCGTGAGGGCTGCCACGGACTTCGGCTTTTCCTGGCCGAGGTGTCGGCCGAGCCATTCGTTGCGGATGCTATGCTTAAAGGCCACTAGGGCTTCGGCATCCGGACAGTCGACGATCTGGTTCTTTTCAGTTAAGAACCTAGTCCAGAATTTCCTGGCTGACTCTCCGAGCTGTTGGACTATGTGACTTAAGTCATCGGCATCCGGAGGTCGGACGTATGTACCTTGGAAGTTGTCACGGAAGGCGTCTTCCAGGTCCTCCCAGCTGCCAATAGAGTTATCAGGCAGGCTGTTCAACCAGTGCCGAGCTGGTCCCTTGAGTTTTGGTGGGAGGTATTTGACAGCATGAAGATCATCACCGGGGGCCATATGAATATGGAGAAGAAAATCCTCAATCCATACCGCGGGGTCTGTTGTCCCATCATATGGTTCGATATTCACGGGTTTAAACCCTTCTAGGAATTCGTGTTCCATTACTTTATCAGTGATGCAAAGGGGGTGTGCGGCGCCTCTATATCGGGCCAAGTCGCGACGTAGCTCGGATGGAGTCCGTCTGCGGTTTTTTGGCCCGGGTGTGATTATGCTTGTCACGTCCGGCTAGATAGCCGTCGTCGCGCGTCGGGGCACGCCCCCGTGATCCGTAGATCAATCTGGTCTGACCTGCTCTACTGTCCAGGTCCTGCTGTAGGTCGCATGTATATCCTCGAGCTATAATATCTCTTCCTTTACGGCGAGGTAGTATGGGCTGGTGTTCGGCTTGAGTTGCCGTTTTGTCCCGGCCACGCAGTGGTCGGTCAGCCGCATTACGCATTGATGGTACAGGCTCAAGTGCCTCGTCATCGAATTGAGGTAGCAATTTGCGCTTCGGGTAACTTTTGGTTGGGCACTCGAGGCCGTATTCCTCGGCTGCCAGGACATTAGTCCATCTATCATTGAGAAAATCTTGATCAGCTTGAAGCTGCTGCTGCTTCTTTTTCAGGCTCCTTGCAGTGGCAATTAGTCGGCGCTTAAAGCGCTCTTGCTCGAGAGGTTCCTCAGGCACGATAAATTCCTCGTCGCCGAGGCTCACCTCGTCCTTGGAGAGTGGAAGATAATTACTGTCCTCCGAGTCTTCGTTTGTGGCCTGTTCGTCAGGGCTAACACGCCTATCTTCCCGATCGTCCTGCTCGAGGGTTGGCTCGGCGTGGTTTTCTTGGTCTTTGGCACCGTCCGGAGTGTTGTTATCTCCTGTGCCGGTATTGCTGTCTTTTCCACGGCGTGACTTAGAGCGGCGCCGCTGACATCGGCACTTTGGCTGTATCTCAGGAGGTTTATCCTCGACTGGGTCTTCTTTGTATCACCGTTATTCTCTTTGGGTGTATCCACCAGGTATACGTCATACGAAGAGGTGGCCGCCCAGCGTCCGGTAAACGGCGGGTTTTGGGCCTGCTCCTCTCCGGCATCATCGTCCATAGCGTCGATGTCTTTGGAGCCATAATCGAGCATGTCAGTTAAGTCCTCGACAGTGGCTATGAAGTGGGTGGTGGGTGGGACGTAAAATTCCCTGCTCTCAGCCCCTAGTTTGGGCTGGGCATAGTTCGGACGTTGCTCCTCTGTAATGACAAGGGATCACATTAAGTCCAGAGCCTCGCTTAAAGGCGAGGTTTGGCCAGAGAGAAGAGAGTCTGTGGAGCACGGCGGGAGGGAGACTCCTTGGCCGAACTCGCACGATGCTGACTCCGAGGGTTCGGAGCCAGTGTCTGGAGAAGGGTCCGGCTTCATGATGGTTGCCAGCGACACTACTTCCTCCGGCTCTCCCATAATGGGCTTAGTGGTCGTAGATAGTCTGGCGAGCTCAGGAAGCCCGTCTTCGGACCTGGCGATACGCTCCGGATCTAAGGCTAGAGCGGAGGTTGGGGGCGTGAATCCTTGGAAGATCAAGTCTCCTCGGATATCAGCGACATAGTCCAGATTTCCAAAACTAATCTGGTGACCTGGGGCGTAGCTGTCGATCTGCTCTAGATGGCCAAGCGAGTTGGTGCGCAGTGCGAAGCCACCGAACACAAAGATCTGACCAGGGAGGAAAACCTCCCTCAGGGCAGCATTGTTGTAGATGACTGACGGATCCATCAAACCTTCAAGCGATGACACAGAGGACTCTCAATGAAAGCACCAATGTCGGTGTCAAAACCGGCAGATCTCGGGTAGGGGGTCCCGAACTATGCGTCTAAGGTCGATGGTAACAGGAGACACGGGACATGATGTTTACCCAGGTTCGGGCCCTCTTGATGGAGGCTTCCTGCTTGATTGATCTTGATGAATATGAGGATTACAAGAGTTGATCTACCACGAGATCGTAATGGCTAAACCCTAGATGTCTAGCATGTATGATTGTGATTGCCTCTACGGACTAAACCCTCCGGTTTATATAGACACCGGAGGGGACTAGGGTTGTACAAAGTCGGTTACAGAGAAAGGAATCTTCATATCCGAACGCCAAGCTTGCCTTCCACGCCAAGGAGAGTCCCATCCGGACACGGGAAGAGGTCTTTTGTCTTGTATCTTCATAGCCCATTAGTCCGGCCCATGTTACACAGCCCGGACGCCCGAGGACCCCTTAATCCAGGACTCCCTCATACGAAACCACCTCAAAGTTATTCTTTCCGATCGATCTATTGGGCTATTCCTATAAGTGTCACAATCAGCCCTAGAGTTTGTACTAAAATAACACCTTAAGACACACATCAATCAAAATCCTAATGTCACCTAGATACTCCAATGTCACCACAAGTATCCACGGGTTTGATTATACGATATGCATCACACAATCTCAGATTCATCTATTCAAACCAACACATAGAACTTCAAAGAGTGCCCCAAAGTTTCTACCGGAGATTCAAGACAAAAACGTGTGCTAACCCCTATGCATAAGTTCACAAGGTCACAAAACCCGCAAGTTGATCACCAAAACATACATCAAGTAGATCACATGAATATCCCATTGTCACCACAGATAAGCACATGCAAGACATACATCAAGTGTTCTCAAATCCTTAAAGACTCAATCCGATAAGATAACTTCAAAGGGAAAATCAATCCATTACAAGAAGGTAGAGGGGGAGAAACACCATATGATTCAACTATAGTAACAAAGCTCACGGTACATCAAGATAGTGCCAAATCAAGAACACGAGAGAGAGAGAGAGAGAGATCAAACATATAGCTACTGGTACATACCCTCAGCCCCGAGGGTGAACTACTCCCTCCTTGTCATGGAGACCGCCGGGATGATGAAGATGGCCACCGATGATGGTTTCCCCCTCCGACAGGGTGATGAAACGGGCTCCCGATTGGTTTTTTGTGGCTACAGAGGCTTGAGGCGGCGGAACTCCCGATCTAGGTTTTGTTCTGGGGTTTTTGGGATTTATAAGAGGTGTTGGCGTCAGGGACTGTTACGTCCATTAGGCATCATGTTTACCTACTGTTATTTATAATGTTTTTATGCATAATAATGATTTTTGGAGTAATTCTAATGCCTTTTCTCTCATAATATGCAAGGTTCACACAAAGAGGGAGAATTCCGGCAGCTAGAAATCTGGACCAGAAAAAGCTACGACAGGCTACCTATTCTGCACAACTCCAAATGAGCTTAAACCTCACGAGGAATTTTTATGGAATAAATAAGAAATACTGGAGCAAATAACTACCAGAGGGGGGCCACCTGGTGAGCACAAGACACCAGGGCGCACCAGCCCCCCCCAGGCGCGCCCTGGTGGGTTGTGCTCAGCCCAGCCCACCTCCGGTGCCCATCTTATGGTATATAAGTCATTTTGACCTGTAAAAAATAAGGAGAGGACTTTCGGGACGAAGCGCCGCCGTCTCGAGGCGGAACTTGGGCAGGAGCACTTTTGCCCTCCGGCGGAGCGATTCCGCCAGGGGAACTTCCCTCCCGGAGGGCGAAATCATTGTCATCATCGTCACCAACAACTCTCCCATCTCGGGGAGGGAAATCTCCATCAACATCTTCAGCAGCACCATCTCCTTTCAAACCCTAGTTCATCTCTTGTGTTCAATCTTTGTATCAGAACTATAGATTGGTACTTGTGGGTAACTAGCAGTGTTGATTACATCTTGTAGTTGATTACTATATGGTTTATTTGGTGGAAGATTATATGTTCAGATCCATTATGCTATTTAATACCCCTCTGATCTTGAGCATGATTATCATTTGTGAGTAGTTACTTTTGTTCTTGAGGTCACGGGAGAAATCGTGTTGCAAGTAATCATGTGAACTTGATATGTGTTCGATATTTTGATAGTATGTATGTTGTGATTCCCTTAGTGGTGTCATGTGTACGTCGACTACATGACACTTCACGGGCCTAAGGGAATGCATTGTGGAGTAGTAATTAGATTATGGGTTGCGAGAGTGACATAAGCTTAAACCCTAGTTTATGCGCTATTCTGTAAGGGACCGATTGGATCCAAAAGTTTAATGCTATGGTTAGAACTTATTCTTAATACTTTTCTTGTAGTTACGGATGCTTACGAGGGGGTTAATCATAAGTAGGAGGTTTTTTCAAGTAAGAACAGCACCTAAGCACCAGTCCAGCCACATATCAAATTATCAAAGTAGCGAACACCAATCGAACCAACATGATGAAAGTGACTAGATGAAATTCCCGTGTACCCTCAAGAACGCTTTGCTTATCATAAGAGACCATTTTGGCCTGTCCGTTGCCTCAAAAGAATTGGGCTACCTTGCTGCACTTTTCTTACTATTACCGTTACTTGCTTGTTACAAATTAGCTTGCTATCAAACTACTCTGTTACTTACAATTTCAGCGCTTGCAGACATTACCTTGCTGAAAACCACTTGTCATTTCCTTCTGCTCCTCGTTGGGTTCGACACTCTTTCTTATCGAAAGGACTACGATTGATCCCATATACTTGTGGGTCATCAAGGCTCTTTTCTGGCGCCGTTGTCGGGGAGTGAAGCACTCTTGGTAAGGAAAAATTATTACTACGTGCTGAAATTTATTGTCACTTGTTACTATGGAGAACAATCCTTTGAGGGGTTTGTTCGGGTTATCTTCACCTTGATTGGAACCACAATTAGTTTCCCCTCAACCCACTGCACCTACTGAAAATATTGAATAAGAAATTCCTTCGGGTATGATAGAACAACTGCTAGCTAACCCTTATGCAGGAGATGGAAGTGAACATCCTTATATGCACTTGATATACGTGGATGAAATTTGTGGATTGTTTAAGCTTGCAGGTTTACCCGGAGTTGAAACTAAGAAGAAGGTTTTCCCTTTATCTTTGAAGGGAAAAGCATTGGCATGGTATAGGCTATGCGATGATATTGGATCTTGGAATTAGAATCGATTGAAACTGGAGTTTCACCAAAAAAAATTATCCTATGCATCATCGTGATCGGAATTATATATATATATATATATATATAACTTTTGGCCTCATGAGCTCTAGCTTGGGGGAGGCTTAAATCAATGTTATATTCATGCCCCAACCATGAGCTCTCAAGAGAAATAATTATTCAGAATTTTTATGCTCGTCTTTCTCATAATGATCGATCCATGCTCGATACTTCTTGTATTTGTTCCTTTATGAAGAAGACTATTGAATTCTGGTGGGATCTTTTGGAAAGAATTACACGCAACTCTGAAGATTGGGAACTCGATGAAGAAAAAGATTCGGGTATTAAGCTTAAGTTTGATTGTGTTAAATCTTTTATGAATACCGATGCTTTTCAAAAGTTTAGCACTAAATATGGACTTAACACTGAGATAGTAGCCTCCTTTTGTGAATCTTTTGCTACTCATGTTGATCTCCCTAAGGAGAAGTGGTTTAAATATCACCCACCTATTAAAGAAGGAATTAAAGAACCGGTAATAGCTAAAGATGAAACTATTATTTATAATGTTGACCCAGCTGTTCCTACTGCTTATGTTGAAAAACCACCTTTCCCTGTTAGGATGAAGGAACATGCTAAAGTTTCTACTATGGTCAATAGAAGTTATACAGAACACCTAAACCAGCTAAAAAATCAAAGTAGAACCTAGTGTTGCTATGGTTAAGGATCTCCTGGTCGATAATATTGATGGGCATGTTATTTACTTCATTGGTGAAGCTGCTAGGATTGCCAAACCCGATGGGAAAGATAAACATAGACCTGTTGTTGGCATGCCCATTGTCTCAGTTAAAATGGGAGATCACTGTTATCATGGTTTATGCGACATAGGTGCTAGCGTGAGTGCTATTCGTTTTACTTTATATCAAGGAATTATGAATGGCATAGCACCCGGTGAAATAGAAGACATAGATGTTACTATTAAACTTGCTAATAGAGATGTTGAAGTCTTATGTGGGAAAATAAAATACCCTACTGATTTTCTTGTTCTTGGTTCCCCACAAGATGACTTTTGTCCCATTATCTTTGGTAGACCTTTCTTGCACCCCGTTAATGCTAAAATAGATTGTGAGAAACAAACTGTCGGTGTTAGTTTTGGTGATGAGTCTCATGAGTTTAATTTTTCCAAGTTTAGTAGAGAGTATCATAAGAATTGCCTAGTAAAGGTGAAATTATTGGTCTTACTTCTATTGTTGTACCTCCTACTGATCCTTTAGAACAATATTTGCTAGACCATGAAAATGATTTGCATATGCACGGAAGAAATGAAATAGATAGAATCTTGTTCGAAAAACAACCTCTGCTAAAGCACAATTTGCCTATTGAAACTCTAGGAGGTTCTCCTCCACCTAAAGGTGATCCTGTGTTTCAATTAAAACAATTGCCAGGCACTTTGAAATATGCTTATCTTGATGAGAAAAAGATTTATCCTGTTATTATTAGTGCTAACATTTCAGAACATGAAGAAGAAAGATTATTAAAAGTTCTAAGGAAGCACCGAGCTGCTATTGGATATACTCTTGATGATCTTAAGGGCATTAGTCCCACTCTATGTCAGCACAAGACTAATATGGAACCTGATGCTAAACCCGTTGTTGATCACCAACGTCGGTTAAATCCGAAGATGAAAGAAGTGGTAAGAACGGAAATATTAAAACTTCTGGAAGCAGGTATAATCTATCCTATAGCTGATAGTAGATGGTTAAGTCCTGTTCATTGTGTCCCTAAGAAAGGAGGTATTACTGTTGTTCCTAATGACAAGAATGAACTTATTCCACAGAGAATTATTACAGGCTATAGAATGGTAATTGATTTTAGAAAATTAAACAAAGCAACTAGAAAAGATCATTACCCTCTGCCTTTTATTGATCAAATGCTAGAAAGATCATCTAAGCACACACATTTTCGCTTCTTTGATGGATATTCTGGTTTTTCACAAATACCTATTTCTCAACCTGATCAAGAAAAGACCACTTTTACTTGTCCTTTTGGAACTTATGCTTATAGACATATGGCTTTTGTTTTATGCAATGCTCCTGCTACCTTTCAAAGATGTATGACTGCTATATTCTCTGACTTTTGTGAAAAGATTGTTGAGGTTTTCATGGATGACTTTTCTGTTTATGGGAAGTCTTTTGATGATTGTTTAAGCAATGTTGATCGAGTTTTTCAGAGATGCGAGCAAACAAATGTTGTCTTGAATTGGGAGAAGTGCCACTTTATGGTTAACGAAGGTATTGTTTTGGGCCATAAAATTTTTGAAAGAGGTATTGAGGTGGACAAAGCTAAAGTTGATGCAATTGATAAAATGCCATGTCCTAAAGATATCAAAGGTATTAGTAGTTTCCTTGGTCATGCTGGTTTCTATAGGAGATTTATCAAAGACTTCTCTAAAATTTCTAGGCCCCTTACAAATCTTTTGCAAAAGGACATCTCTTTTGTTTTTGATGATGATTGTTTAGAAGCCTTCAAAACACTCAAGAAAGCCTTAATTTCTGCACCTATTGTCCAACCACCTGATTGTAACTTGCCTTTTGAAATTATGTGTGATGCTAGTGATTATGTTGCTGGTGTTGTTCTAGGACAAAGAGTTGATAAGAAACTGGATGTTATTCATTATGCTAGTAAAACTCTAGACAGTGCTCAACGAAATTATGCTACTACTGAAAAAAGAATTCTTAGCAGTGGTGTTTGCTTGTAACAAATTTAGATCTTACATTGTTGATTCTAAAGTAATTGTTCACACCAATCATGCTGCTATAAAATATCTTATGGAAAAGAAAGATGCTAAACCTAGACTTATTAGGTGGGTTCTCTTGTTGCAAGAATTTGACTTACATATCACTGATAGAAAAGGAGCGGGGAGCCCCATGGCTGATAACTTGTCTAGGCTTGAAAATGTTCTTGATGACCCACTACCTATTGATGATAGTTTCCCTGATGAGTAGTTAGCTGCAATA
Organism: Triticum aestivum; assembly: GCF_018294505.1. Lineage (NCBI taxonomy): Eukaryota > Viridiplantae > Streptophyta > Magnoliopsida > Poales > Poaceae > Triticum > Triticum aestivum. Next base: position 491,706,142 of record NC_057796.1, read on the forward strand.
AATGATTCTAATAACACTCCTTGGTATGCTAACTATGCTAATTACATTGTTGCTAAATATTTACCACCTAGTTTCACATACCAAGAAAAGAAAAAAATTCTTCTATGATTTAAGACATTACTTTTGGGATGACCCACATCTTTATAAAGAAGGAGTAGATGGTATTATTAGACGTTGTGTACCTAAGTATGAACAGGGATAAATCCTACGGAAATGTCATTCTGAAGCTTATGGAGGGCATCATGCGGGAGACATAACTGCTCACTAGGTATTGCAATCTGGGTTTTATTGGCCTACTCTCTTCAAGGATGCTCGTAAGTTCGTCTTATCTTGTGATGAATGTCAAAGAATAGGTAATATCGGTAAGTGTCAAGAAATGTCTATGAATTATTCACTTGCTGTTGAACCATTTGATGTTTGGGGATTTGATTACATGGGACCTTTTCCTTCCTCTAATGGGTATACTCATATTTTCGTTGTTGTTGATTATGTTACTAAGTGGGTAGAAGCTATTCCAACTAGTAGTGTTGATCACAACACCTCTATTAAAATGCTCAAAGAAGTTATTTTCCCAAGGTTTGGAGTCCCTAGATATTTAATGACTGATGGTGGTTCACATTTTATTCATGGTGCTTTCCGTAAAATGCTTGCCAAGTATGATGTTAACCATAGAATTGCATCACCCTATCATCCTTAGTCTAGTTGTCAAGTTGAACTTAGAAATAGAGAAATAAAATTAATTTTACAAAAGACTGTCAATAGGTCCTGGAAGAATTGGTCTAAGAAATTAGCTGATGCACTTTGGGCTTATAGAACAGCATATAACAATCCTATGGGTATGTCTCCTTATAAAATGGTTTATGGAGAAGCTTGTCATTTGCCTCTTGAGTTAGAACATAAAGCTTATTGGGCAATTAAAGAACTCAACTATGATTTCAAACTTGCTGGTGAGAAGAGGTTATTTGATATTAGCTCATTAGATGAATGGAGAACCCAAGCTTATGAAAATGCCAAGTTATTTAAAGAAAAAGTTAAAAGTTGGCATGATAAAAGAATCCAAAAGCATGAGTTCAAAGTTGGAGAATATGTTGTTTTGTACAACTCTCATTCCAGATTCTTTGCAGGAAAACTCCTCTCCAAATGGGAAGGACCCTATGTTATCGAGGAGGTTTATCAATCTGGAGCTATCAAAATAAATAATGCCAAAGGTACTAACCCGGAGGTTGTTAATGGGCAGCGAATAAAACATTATATCTCAGGTACGCCCATTAATGTTGGAAGCAATATTATCCAAACTATGACACCAGAAGAACACATAAAAGAAACCTTCCGGAACACTCCAGAATCATGAAAAAGAGGAGGTACGTGATACAGTAAGTAAACAGACTCCGAAAATCTGCAAAAATATTTTCTATCTGTTTTGGAATATAACAAAAATTAGGAAAATAAGAAACAACCAGGAAGGCACCCCTGGTGGGCACAAGACACCAGGGCGCGCCCAGGTGGGTTGTGCCCACCTCGGGTACCTTTCAGACTCTATTTTTCTTCCGCTTGCTTGTTTCCTAAGATAAACAATCTTTATATACCCCCCGAACCTATTAACCTCTGTATCACGGAGAAACCTTCTGTTTTCTTTTCCTTGCTGTTTTCTGACAGATCTAATCCACCATGGCCGTTTCACGCTCCTCCAAGGACAAGTTCTTCGAGAACGTCATCAACCCATATTTGCAGGAGGTGATGCAGCACCCTCAGGTTATACAGATGCATGAGGGGGTGCTTCACATCCGCGATGTGCAAGGTCCCAAAGGGACGGGAACCGTGGAGGCCACGCTTGAAGCTATGGAGCAGGATGTCTTTCGGTGCAAGGGGATGGTGGAACATGGACTCAATGCCAATCACCTCATGATCACGGACTACACCCGTGATCTCAAGGTGGATGGCAAGTCCATGAAGGACATCATCTTCACCTTCAATAAGCAAATCAACTTCCTCCAAAGCCAGATTTACGATCTCCAAAACCAAGTCTTTGAATATGAGGCGAGGTTTAAAGGTATGAGTTTGGCTGCCAGTTGCAGGACCTGTGAGACTCACTCCTCCTATTATAATGGTGAGCCTCTGCCATGGAAACCCGAGGACAAGATCGCTACTTCATCACCACCACCTCCTTCTTCATCACCAAAAGAAAATTGAGTATCGGGTATGGGCACTCCCCTTGGCTTTCTCCAAGCTTGGGGGAGGTGCCCCGGTATCGTATCACCTCCACTATCGTTTGCCTTTACTTATCTTAGTTTGATCCATAGTTATCTTTTGCTTTAGATGAATTAAAAGTTTAGTTCGATCCTTTCTTTTCGAGTGTTTGCTTAGTGATCTATCCTTGTAATCGTGTGCAAGATATATAATAAAGTTTAGTTTGAGTTTTGTTTTCTTTACTTTCATGATCAATAAAAAGAAAGGAAATAAATGAAAAGGATCATATGCTAATCTTATGGTAAGTAATAACACCACATAAGGAAAAGTATAAGTAGAAAATTTTATTGGAGATTGACAAACATAGCATTGGTCAATGATGCAATTCATGAAAGAATTAATAAGGGAAGAGAAGATTCGCATGCAAATACACTATCTTGGAAATCTTTTGTGATTGTGAGCCCCCATCAAAATATTATATGCCAAAATTGTTGACGTTGGACAAGGAAGACAACGTAATGATTTATGTTTGTTCATATTCACATAGAAGTTATATTATCATAGATCCTTCAACATGTGGTGCTTGTCCCCCATCTTTGCTAGCCAAAAATTCCGCACCAAGTAGAGATACTACTTGTGCATCCAAAAACCCTTAAACCCAAATCTTATTTTCAAGAGTCCACCATACCTACCTAAGGTTTGAGTAACATCCTTCAAGTAAGTTGTCATCGGTGCAATAAGGCAATAAAAATTGCTTATAAAAGTGTAAGGTCATTTAGTGTAAGAGAAAATTGAGCGTTGTACGAACTTGTGATAGCAAAGAATAAAAGCGACAGACTGCATAATAAAGGTTGCTATCATAAGGGGCAATATAACGTGACGTTCTTTTGCACTAAGGGATTGAGCATATAAACAAAAAGCGCATGGCAACCTCTGCTTCCCTCTACAAAGGGCCTATCTTTTACTTTTATGTATTTACTTTCATGCAAGAGTCAAGTTTTTCTCTCTATTCCTTTTTATTTTCTCTTTTGGCAAGCATCATGTGGTGAGGAAAGATCTAGGCACATACATCCAGTTGGATGTGGGTAGCATGAGTTATTATTGTTGACATCACCCTTGAGTGAATACGTTGGGAGGCTAAACTATAAGCCCCTATCTTTCTATGTGTCCGGTTGAAACATTTTGCTCATGTGTATGCGGTGAGTGTTAGCAATCATAGAAGACTATATGATGGTTGAGTATGTGGACTTGCCTAAAGGCTTCGATACGTGACCCTTCCTAAAAAGATGATGAATTGTAGTTGCAAAGTTGACTGAGAACATAGTTTGTTGGTTTCCAATAGAGTTCATGCTTTATACTTCGATGTTGTGATGAATTGTTACTTATTCATGAGAAGTCTATGATAAAAGTTTTATGTTGAAGTTTGTTGTTGTTATAATAATTTACATGATGCTTCTATGTCTGTCTTTTGTTTTTATCGACACCTCTCTCTCTCTAAGAATGTGGGCATGCATGTTTTTTGATTTCGGTTTTCGCTTGAGGACAAGCGAGTTCTAAGCAAAACGTTTTGCATCATGTTTACCTACTGTTATTTATAATGTTTTAATGCATAATAATGCTTTTTGGAGTAATTCTAATGCCTTTTCTCTCATAATATGCAAGATTCACACAAAGAGGGAGAATTCCGGCAGTTGGAAATCTGGACCTGAAAAAGCTACGTCGGGCTACCTATTCTGCATAACTCCAAATGAGCTGAAACTTCACGAGGAATTTTTATGGAATAAATAAGAAATACTAGAGCAAATAACTACCGGAGGGGGCCACCTGGTGAGCACAAGACACTAGGGCGCGCCAGGCCCCCAGGTGCGCCCTGGTGGGTTGTGCTCAGCCCAGCCCACCTCCGGTGCCCATCTTCTGGTATATAAGTCATTTTGACCTAAAAAATAAGGAGAGGACTTTTGGGACGAAGCGCCACCGTCTCAAGGCGGAACTTGGGCAAGAGCACTTTTGCCCTCCAGCGGAGCGATTCCGCCGGGGGAACTTCCCTCCCGGAGGGGGAAATCATTGTCATCATCATCACCAACAATTCTCCCATCTTGGGGAGGGCAATCTCCATCAACATCTTCAACAACACCATCTCCTCTCAAACCCTAGTTCATCTCTTGTGTTCAATCTTTGTACCGGAACTATAGATTGGTACTTGTGGGTTACTAGTAGTGTAGATTACATCTTGTAGTTGATTACTATATGGTTTATTTGGTGGAAGATTATATGTTCAGATCCATTATGCTATTTAATATCCCTCTGATCTCGAGCATGATTATAATTTGTGAGTAGTTACTTTTGTTCTTCAGGTCACGGGAGAAATCGTGTTACAAGTAATCATGTGAACTTGATATGTGTTCGATATTTTGATAGTATGTATGTTGTGATTCCCTTAGTGGTGTCATGTGAACGTCGAATACATGACACTTCACCATATTTGGGCCTAAGGGAATGCATTGTGGACTAGTCATTAGATGATGGGCTGCGTGAGTGACAGAAGCTTAAACCCTAGTTTATGCGCTATTTCGTAAGGGACCGATTGGATCCAAAAGTTTAATGCTATGGTTAGAATTTATTCTTAATACTTTTCTCGTAGTTGTGGATGCTTGCGAGGGGGTTAATCATAAGTAGGAGGTTTGTTCAAGTAAGAACAACACCTAAGCACCGGTCCACCCACATATCAAATTATCAAAGTAGCGAACAAGAATCGAACCAACATGATAAAAGTGATTAGATGAAATTCCCGTGTACCCTCAAGAACGCTTTGCTTATCATAAGAGACCGTTTTGGCCTGTCCTTTGCCTCAAAAGGATTGGGCTACCTTGCTACACTTTTGTTACTATTACCGTTACTTGCTCGTTACAAATTACCTTGTTATCAAACTACTCTGTTACTTACAATTTTAGCGCTTGCAGACATTACCTTGCTGAAAACCACTTGTCATTTCCTTCTGCTCCTCGTTGGGTTCTACACTCTTACTTATCGAAAGGAGTACGATTGATCCCATATGCTTGTGGATCATCATGGACAAGTCAAGGGGGCCCACGAGGCGACGACAAGGATGGGTGTCACGCCCTAGGTGGGGGGGGCTCCCTCCACCCTTGTGGTGGCCTCGGGACTTGAAAGCACAAGTGCTCCCCTTGTGGTGGCCAGAAACCCTAATTAGTTCGGTCTCACCGATGGGATCTCGGTCTCATTGAGATGGGCTTGCAAACTCTCTGGTTCCTGTTGCAATTATTTCGGTCTTACCGAGATTTGTAATCGGCCTCACCGAGTTTGCTTGACCCACTCTCTGGTTAGCTTATTACCAAAATCGGTTCCACCGAGTTTGTGTAATCGGTCAAACCGAGATGAGGCTCTACCCTAACCCTAGCACATCGGTCCCACCGAGTTGATCATGTCGGTCCCACCGAAATGCCTAACGGTCACATTATGAACTAAATCGGTCTGACCAAGTTTTCTAATTCGGTCCCACCGAGTTTCGTAAATTGTGTATAACGGTTAGATTTTTTGTGGAGGCTATATATACCCCTCCACCCACTCTTCATTCGTGAGGAGAGCCATCAGAACATGCCTACACTTACAGCATACATTTTCTGAGAGAGAACCATCTACTCATGTGTTGAGATCAAGATATTCCATTCCAACAACATAAATCTTGATCTCTAGCCTTCCCCAAGTTGCTTTCCACTCAAATCATCTTTCCACCAAATGCAAATCTGTGAGAGAGAGTTCAGTGTTGGGGAGACTATCATTTGAAGCACAAGAGCAAGGAGTTCATCATCAACCCACCATCTATTACCTTTTGGAGAGTGGTGTCTCATAGATTGGTTAGGTGTCACTTGGGAGCCTCCGTCATGATTGTGGAGTTGAACCGAGGAGTTTGTACGGGCAAGGAGATCGCCTACTTCGTGAAGGTCTACCCTAGTGAGGCAAGTCCTTCGTGGGCGATGGCCATGGTGGGATAGACAAGGTTGCTTCTTCATGGACCCTTCGTGGAATCGTGCAACCGTTACCCTTCGTGGGTTGAAGTCTCCATCAACGGTGATGTGCGATAGCACCACCTATCGGAACCACGGAAAAAATCCTCGTGTCTCCAATTGCGTTTGCACACTCCAATCCCATCCCTTTACATTCTCGCAAATTGCATGCTTTACTTTTCGCTGCTCATATACTCTTGTCATGCTTGCTTAATATGTATTGTGAATGTTTAAACTTGTGCTAAAACTCCACCTTAACTTGAAGAAATTAAAAACTGCTA
>NC_057796.1:491712917-491730794 GCF_018294505.1 Triticum aestivum
GATCCTTTTAATTGGTATCAGAGCATTGGTCTCCATTGCTTTGGTTTAATCACCATTGGAGGAAGATGGATGAGTCTACATTGGGGAGTCTTAGACATAGAGTGCCTATACTTGATGGAGAGTACTTTCATGAGTGGAAAAATGAGATGCTTGTGATTTTCAATGAATATCATTTGAGCAAGTATATTACTAGACCTTGTGCACCTCATGTTGATCCTTTGCATCCTACCCTTGATGAGTCCATTGACATGATCCGCAACCTTAGAACTGTTAATCTTATCACTAGAGGTTTGCCTAGAAACTTGATTGGTTGCTTCCATACTCTTGATTGTGCTTACACTATATGGAGATTTCTTGAGGAACGATTTCCAAACTATTCCTTGTAAAACTTAGATGAAATTCTTCATAAGTCTATTGCTTTAAGTAAGATGAATTTCAATGATCCTAAGTTTGGTGATTGTCTATTTGAGCTTACTAATCTTATGTGTTCCAAAGGAGATGTTGGAATCATTAGCAATATCATCTCCGAAGCCATTAGAATTTATAAAGATGATTATTGTGATGATCATTTATCTAATGAATCGCTCTCTCTAGGAATTGATCCATCACAAGACGATGTTGAACATGGATACTATGATGAGGATGATGATAGTAACTTTGATCTCGATGAGTCGATGAGACACTTTGGTCTTATGGCAAATCTTTGCGGCTACATGGCTGGAGGAAAGGAATGGGTCCTTGATAGTGGATGTACCGATCACATGACCGGAGATAAGGATATGTTTCGTGAGCTTGCTGAAAACGACGGCCCTCGAAAGTATGTCACTTTTGGTGATAACTCAAAGGGTAAGGTGGTTGGCCTTGGTAAGGTGGCCATCTCACATGATAGCTCCATACAAAATGTTATGCTCGTTGAATCTCTTGGGTACAATCTACTTTCCGTATCTAGACTTGCTAACTTTGGATTCAATGTCCTATTCACTGAAGTACATTGCCAAGTGTTTTGTAGAGATAATCATAATATGGTCTTTACCGGTATTCGTAGAGGTGATCTTTACATTGTTGATTTCACTAAAAAGGCTCAACCTAGAACTTGCTTAATTGCTAAATCTTCTAAAGGATGGTTGTGGCATAGAAGGTTAGGTCATGTGGGCATGCGAAATCTTGATAAGCTAATTAAAGGTGATCATATCCTTGGAGTAAAAGATTTTATATTTGACAAGGATAGATTGTGCAATGCTTGTCAAGCAGGAAAACATGTTGGAGGAAGTCACCCCGTGAAGAACATCATGACCACGAGAAAACCGCTCAAGCTACTTCATATGGATCTTTTTGGTCCCAATGCCTACAAGAGTCTCGGTGGAAACTCATTTGGTCTAGTCATAGTCGATGATTTTCAAGATTTACGTGGGTGTTCTTTCTTGATGATAAATCGCAGGTCCAAAAGATCTTCAAGAACTTCGCTAGGAGGGCCCAAAATAAATTTGAAGTGAAGATCAAGAAGGTTCGCAGCGACAATGGAACGGAGTTCAAGAACGCAAATGTGGATACCTTTCTTGACGAAGAGGGGATTTCACATGAGTTCTCGGCTACGTACACACCTCAACAAAATGGAGTTGTTGAGAGGAAGAACCGGACTCTTATTGAGATGGCGAGAACGATGCTTGATGAGTACAAAACTCCAAAACACTTTTAGGCAGAAGCGGTTGAGATGGCTTGTCATGCAACAAATCGCTTGTATCTTCACAAGCTACTCGGCAAGACGGCATACGAGCTCCTCACGAGTAACAAACCCCAAGTTGGATACCTTCAGGTATTCGGCTCAAAGTGCTACATTCTTGATAAGCATCATCGTTATAAATTTGCTCCTAAATCTTATGAAGGTTTCCTACTTGGTTATGGCTCAAACTCACACTTACCGTGTCTACAACAATTTCACCCTAAAGGTTGAAGAGACAGTAGATGTGAAGTTTGACGAATCTAACAGCTCGCAAGTAGAGCAATTGCCAATTGATGTAGGAGAAAAAGACCCTTCGGAAGCAATCCAGGACTTGTCTATTGGCAAGATTCGTCCAACGGAGGTGAAGGAGAGTACCTCGTCCGTCCAAGTGGAAGCTTCTACCTCAAGACAAGTGGGACACACCAAGATGAAGAAAACAAGGAAGTACACCAAGATGAACCTCATCAACCTCCTTCTCCACCACGACAAGAGAACGACAACGTCAACAATGAAGAAGGCCAAGAAGAACAAGATGATGAAGAATATGTTCCACCCCGACCCAAGCAAAAGCGCTCACGAGTTCGAGCAAGAGTTTCAAGAGACCATCCCGTCGAACAAATCTTCAATGATATCCAAACCGAGAGAATCACTCGCTCTAAAACTCGTTTGGCTAATTTTTGTGAACATTATTTCATCTCTAGCATTGAACCTATCAAGGTTGAAGAAGCATTGGAAGATCCGTATTGGATAAACGCCATGCATGAAGAGCTACACAACTTTGAGAGAAACCAAGTGTGGACATTGGTCGAGAAGCCCGACAACAACCACAACATCATCGGTACCAAATGGATGTTTCGCAACAAGCAAGACGAAGATGGACAAGTCGTTCGCAACAAAGCACGTCTCGTCGCCCAAATCTACACTCAAGTCGAAGGTATGGACTATGGTGAGACATATGCCCCCGTTGCTAGACTTGAGTCCATCCGCATCTTACTTGCCTATGCTAATCACCATGATATCACCTTGTACCAAATGGACATTAAAAGTGCCTTTTTAAATGGTGAAATTGAGGAGGAAGTTTATGTCAAACAACCTCCCGGCTTTGTTAATCCTAAGAAACCCGATCATGTTTACAAACTTCACAAAGCTCTTTATGGTCTTAAACAAGCTCCTAGAGCGTGGTATAAATGCTTGACCAAGTTCCTTATTGAGAAAGGCTTTGAGATTGGAAAGATTGATTCTACTCTTTTTACAAAAAAGGGTTAATGGTGAATTATTTATGTGCCAAATTTATGTTGATGATATCATATTTGGTTCGACTAACCCTCATTTTAGTGAAAAGTTGGGAAAGCTAATGTCGAAGAAGTTTGAGATGTCTATGATGAGTGAACTCAAGTTCTTTCTTGGTTTGAAAATCAAGCAAACTAAGGAAGGCACCTTTATTTCTCAAACAAAGTATACCAAGGACTTATTCAAGAAGCTCAACATGCAAGAAAGCAAAGGTATGAAAACACACATGCCTACTAGTGGACATCTTGACTTGACTAAGGATGGCAAATCAGTTGACCAAAAGGTTTACCGATCTATGATTGGTTCATTGTTATATCTATGTGCCTCCCGTCCCGATATTATGCTAAGTGCCTGCATGTGTGCACGATATCAAGCGGCCCCCAAAGAATGTCATCTTAATGCTGTGAAAATGATAGTGAGATACTTAATCCATACACCAAATTTTGGCATTTGGTATCCTAAGAGGTCTTCTTTTGATCTTGTTGGCTACTCCGATTCGGACTATGCCGGTGACAAGGTTGATAGAAAGTCCACTTCGGGTGCTTGTCAATTTCTTGGTAGATCTCTTGTGTCTTGGTCCTCCAAGAAACAAAACTCGCTATCCTTATCCACCGTCGAAGCGGAATACATTGCCGGCGGTTCATGTTGTGCTCAATTACTTTGGATGACCCAAACTCTTAAGGATTATGGGATCAATGTGAAACATGTTCCATTGCTTTGTGACAATGAAAGTGCTATTAAGATTGCTCATAATCCCGTGCAACATTCTCGAACTAAGCATATTGAAGTTCGTCATCATTTCATTCAAGATCATGTTGCTAAAGGGGACATTGATCTTAAGCTTGTTCGTACCGATAAGCAATTGGCGGATATATTCACCAAACCGCTTGATGAGAAAGTATTTTGCTGTTTGAGAGGTGAATTGAACATCATTGATGCTTCAAACTTGGAGTAGAAACTCCATTTGGATACATGCAAGGCATGAGCCTTTGACTAATCCTTGATACTTCTCTTATGATGATGATCATATGTCTTGGATATATTTGCACCCTTGCATGCTATCTAACCCTTATAGGTACTTGGGTGAATCTAAATCTATGAGATTGCAACTCACTCACATCTTGAGCAATCTCTACATCACCAAGTCTCTACACCATGGTGGTTGAAGACAAGGAAGCATAAAATCCTTCAACATATCCTTTGACGATTTCATTTGGTATCAAATTTCATGATTGTCATTTTGGATACACAAGTGCTCTTCCTTGCAAGACTAACCCATGTAGGTAGAGGAACTCAAACTACAAGTGATGCTCCCAATTCTTGATGATCTACCTCACCCTTGAGCATCCCACACAAGTTCAACTACATGATCAAGTTCAACACCACCACCCAAGGTATGTTGTTCCATCTTAGAGAAGCTTTACCCCAAGTCATGGGTCAAAGCAGCTCAACAAGATGAGAATACATCAAATGCTTAAACGAAAAATGGTAACCCCATTTTGAGCTTAAACGATGAGTATGACCTATGATCAAGTGTTCTCACTTGACTCCTAAGTCAATATACTCTAACATAGGTGACTTTGTCGCCGACCAATTCTAGATGAAGTTCTCTAGTGTTTCTCTGTGTTCTTGCATTTGTCTCTTGCATACTTGTTTCCCTTCTTATATAAAAAAACTTCATCTAGATTTCTTTTCTTTGTTATGTTCTGCATTCCCTGCATCTAATTCATTGCAAATCCTTCAGTTAATTCCTTGCAAATCTTTGTCAGATCTTATTTGCCTAGTGAGATGAGGTGACAAAATGTTGTCTCTATGTTGAACTCGGACACACCGGATTGCTACTTTCGGTCAAACCGAACCATCTCGGTGCCACCGAAGTAAACAACTCGGTGTTACCGATTTCAATGTTGAGAAGACTCTTTGCCACTTGCATCCTGCATATTTGTTCCAACTCCACTCGATGATTCTTGTCCTCTACCAGCATCACATTCTATATGCTGCTTTGCTCTGTGACTCAAGGACCAAACCTATTTTGACTCACAATCCAGAAGATCCCTTCTTGGAAATTGATGTCAAAGGGGGAGAGAGAGATCACATCAAAGCTTAATCACTTCAAAAGGGGGAGAGTAATTCAAAGGGGGAGAATGTTTATCAAACGTAGAAAGAGCCCCAGATGCTTGTTATTCAAGAGGAGAGAAGTCACATGTCTTTAGAGGGGAAAGACATATTAGTTTGTGTTATGTTTTTGTGCTCTGATTTTGTTTTCCCTATATTCTCCCATTATCCAATATAAGATTCAGGGGGAGAAAGACTTCTAGGGAAGGAAATCTTTGAATTATTTGCATATCTTTACCTTTGGGGACATGTCTATATTCAATAGGAGTACCTAGTACTCACTCTCTATATGTCATCCCAATCTTGGTACTCTTGTGGTTTGTAGTTCTTACTCTGTTCAATAGATGTATCTGTGTTATCTAACCTTGTTTACTCATGTTCATCTCCTCCTAAGCCAGCTTAAGACCACAAGGTAAGTATATGCATCACATTCATGTGCATGATGACCTCTTGCTGATGTACATATTGTTTGCAAGAAGGAATCATGAACATGAAGTTACAATTTTTATATTCACATCATTTGCTCTGATGCATATAGCCAAGATACATGTAACCCATTGCTTTCTCTGTCATGCTTATGCACTCACCTGCTCTTATACTCTATATTTACATGATTGCATACATGTAGGGGGAGCCTATGCATGTTACATGTCTTTCCAAAGCTTTACCTGTTATTCTTTATATATCTATCTAAAGCTTTGATGTATGTTGCCATCAATTACCAAAAAGGGGGAGATTGAAAGCACAAGTGCTCCCTAGGTGATTTTGGTAATTAATGTCAACATGTCTCTTGTTGGACTAATGTTTTCATCTAGTATATTTCAGATAAGTTCAACAAATGGAGTGGCGTGGACAAGAGGATGTGGAACACCTGCAAGAGGCTAAGAACAAATGATTGGCAAAAGCTCAAAAGCTCAAGACTCTACATTTTCATTTTAGTGATCCAAGATCACATTGAGTCCTTAGGAAAGCCAATACTATTAAAAGGGGATGAGATGTTGCCTAATGGCTTGCTTGCTCAAAGTGCTTAGTGATATGCTCCAAAGCCCTCAACCACTTTCTCATTTCCACATATGTCCCAAACCAAAAGTCAAACTCGGCCCTACCGATTTGATCTATCCAGCGCCACCGAGTTCATTTGACATAGCCACTGCCAGAAATCCTAATCAGTTCGGTCTCACCGATGGGATCTCGGTCTCACTGAGATGGGCTTGCAAACTCTCTGGTTCCTGTTGCAATTATTTCGGTCTTACCGAGATTTGTAATCGGCCTCACCGAGTTTGCTTGACCCACTCTCTGGTTAGCTTATTACCAAAATCGGTCCCACCGAGTTTGTGTAATTGGTCAAACCGAGATGACGTTTTACCCTAACCCTAGCACATCGGTCCCAGCGAGTTGATCATGTCGGTCCCACCGAAATGCCTAACGGTCACATTATGAACTAAGTCGGTCTGACCGAGTTTTCTGATTCGGTCCCACCGAGTTTGGTAAATTGTGTGTAACGGTTAGATTTGTTGTGGCGGCTATATATACCCCTCCACCCACTCTTCATTCGTGAGGAAAGCCATCAGAACGTGCCTACACTTCCAGCATACATTTCCTGAGAGAGAACCACCTACTCATGTGTTGAGATCAAGATATTCCATTCCAACCACATAAATCTTGATCTCTAGCCTTCCCCAAGTTTCTTTCCACTCAAATCATCTTTCCACCAAATCCAAATCTATGAGAGAGAGTTGAGCGTTGGGGAGACTATCAGTTGAAGCACAAGAGCAAGGAGTTCATCATCAACACACCATCTATTACCTTTTGGAGAGTGGTGTCACCTAGATTGGTTAGGTGTCACTTGGGAGCCTCCATCGATATTGTGGAGTGAACCAAGGAGTTTCTACGGGCAAGGAGATCGCCTACTTCGTGAAGATCTACCCTAGTGAGGCAAGTCCTTCGTGGGCGATGGCCATGGTGGGATAGACAAGGTTGCTTCTTCGTGGACCCTTCGTGGGTGGAGCCCTCCGTGGAATCATGCAACCGTTACCCTTCGTGGGTTGAAGTCTCCATCAACGTGGATGTATGATAGCACCACCTATCGGAACCACGGAAAAAATCCTCGTGTCTCCAATTGCGTTTGCACACTCCAATCCCATCCCTTTACATTCTCGCAAATTGCATGCTTTACTTTCCGCTGCTCATATACTCTTGTCATGCTTGCTTGATATGTATTGTGAATGTTTAAACTTGTGCTAGAACTCCACCTTAACTTGAAGAAATTAAAAACTGTTGCTTTTCTTTGCTAAGAGTCTATTCACCCCCTCTAGACACCTCTTCTCGATCCTTTCAGGACTCCTCTCCGATATCTTTTCATTCTAGTATTTTTTTATTTTCCAAAAATATTCTCCGTAAATTTTCAGGTCAATTGGACTCCGTTTGATATTCCATTTCTGCGAAACTCAAAAACAAGGAGAAAAACAGAGACTGGCACTGGGATCTAGGTTAATAGGTTAGTCCCAAAAATCATATAAAATAGCATATAAATGCATATAAAACATCCTAGATGGATAATATAATAGCATGGAATAATAATAAAATATAGATATGTTGGAGACGTATCAAAGATACCCCGAACAAACCCCTCAAAGGATGATTTTCCATAATGACAAGTGACAGTAAATTTCAGCACACTATAGAATTTTTTTTCCTTACAAAGTTCCACTTACCAAAGGCACTTCACTCCCCGGCAACGGCACCAGAAAAGAGTCTTGATGACCCACAAGTATAGGGGATCTATCATAGTCCTTTCGATAAGTAAGAGTGTCGAACCCAACAAGGAGCAGAAGGAAATGACAAGCGGTTTTCAGCAAGGTATTCTCTGCAAGCACTGAAATTATCGATAACAGATAGTTTTGTGATAACATAATTCGTAATGGGTAACAAGTAACAAGTGTAAAAAAGGTGCACCAAGGTGGCCCAATCCTTTTTGTAGCAAAGGACAAGCCTGGACAAACTCTTATATAAAGCAAAGCGCTCCCGAGGACACATGTGAATTGTTGTCAAGTTAGTTTCCATCATGCTCATATGATTCGCGTTTGTTACTTTGATAATTTGATATGTGGGTGGACCGGTGCTTGGGTGCTGTCCTTACTTGGACTAGCCTCCCACTTATGATTAACCACTTTCGCAAGCATCCGCAACTATGAAAGAAGAATTAAGATAAATCTAACCATAGCATGAAACATATGGATCCAAATCAGCCCCTTACGAAGCAACACATAAACTAGGGTTTAAGTTTATGTCACTCTAGCAACCCATCATCTACTTATTACTTCCCAATGCCTTCCCCTAGGCCCAAATCATGGTGAAGTGGCATGTAGTCGATGTTCATATAACACCACTAGAGGAAAGACAACATACATCTCTTCAAAAATATCGAACAAATACTAAATTCACATGATTAGTTATAAAAAGACTTCTCCCATGTCCTCAGGAACAAACGTAACTACTCACAAAGCATGTCCATGTTCATAATCAGAGGGGTAATACATATCATTAAGGATCTGAACATATGATCTTCCACCGGATAAACCAACTAGCATCAACTACAAGGAGTAATCAACACTACTAGCAACCCACATGTACCAATCTGAGGTTTTGAGACAAAGATCGGATACAAGAGATGAACTAGGGTTTGACAGGAGATGGTGCCGGTGAAGATGTTGATGGAGATTGACCCCCTCTCGATGAGAGGATCGTTGGTGATGACGATGGCTTCGATTTCCCCCTCCCGGAGGGAAGTTTCCCCGGCAGAACAGCTCCGCTGGAGCCCTAGATTGCTTCTGCCCAGGTTCCGCCTCGAGACGGCGACGCTTCGTCCCAAAAGCTCTCTTCTGATTTTTTTTTTCAGGTCAAAAGCCACCATATAGTAGAAGATGGGCACCAGAGACCTGCCAGGGGGCCCACAAGCCCTAGGGGCGCGCCCAGGGGGTAGGGCGCGCCCCCCAGGCTTGTGGCCACCTGGTGGGTCCCCCTCTGGTATTTCTTCACCCAATATTTTTTATATATTCCAAAATAATTCTCCGCAAATTTTCAGGACTTTTGGAGTTGTGCAGAATAGGTCTCTTATATTTACTCCTTTCCGGTCCAGAATTCCAGCTGCCAGCATTCTCCCTCTTTGTGTAAAGCTTGTAAAATAAAAGAGAAAAGGCATAACTATTGTACCATAATGTGTAATAGCAGCCCATAATGCAATAAATATCAATATAAAAGCATGATGCAAAATGGGTGTACCAGGGAAGTATCTCATGATCTCTTCATCATAAATCCTGAAGGTTACCTTCCCTTTTGCACAATCCAAAGTTGCACCTTCGGTATTAAAAAATGATCTCTCAAGAATAATAGATTAGTTTTCGTCTACAGGCATACCAAGTATAATAAAGTCGGTAGGTATAATATGCCAAACCAATCTCAGAAGTACATCTTCGGCCAGTCCAATTGGCCTCTTCGTAGATTTGTCGGCCATCTGCAAAGTTATACCCGTAGGAACACATTCTCTCAAATTCAAATTGTGATAGAGAGTTAGGGGCATCGCACTGACCCATGCTCCAATATCGCAAAGAGCATTATTTATATCGATATTACCAATTGAACAAGAGATGGTAGGTATACCCGGGTCTCCTAATTTTGCTGGTATCTGATCCTCAAATGGGCATTCTGTTATCATAGCCACATGTTTCTTAAGATTGACACTTCTCTTATTGTTAACAATATCACACATGAACTTGGCAAAAGTGGGAATCTTCCATATATCAGTCACATGCAAAGGAGCTCTTAGATTTGCAATAGCTTGCAAGAAGGGCGAATAGAGTGCATCGTTTGAAGGTGGTCTAACAAATTTAGGGTAAGGAAGTTTTTTTGTTTTACCTTTATATTTAGTTTTTTCTTGATTTCTCGAAGTTTGACCATTTTCTCCACTGGTTGGATAGGGTGGTCTGGTTTCTTTCTCAACCTTAGTTCTTTGGTTCTATCACCTGCTACTTGTGATAGTGTTGGGCTTTCCCTGAACAGGAAGGAATGAAATAGTATAGTAAATGATAGTATTTCTCTTTGTTAAGAACCAAGGTTTATCGAACCAATAGAAGACACCACACAAACAAGATAAACGGTACCTGCACATACACACAAAACAAATGCTTGGACCCAACGACATTAAGAGGGTTGTCAATCCCCTAGTTCTCGCCAATTGTAAGGATAAAATCCGGTAGTGGTTGATAGATAAAATAAAAAGGAAATAAAAGTAAATAAAGTACAACAAGTATTTTTAGGGTTTTAGTAAATATAAAGTGAATGTACCCAGGGGCCATAGGTTCGCCAGAGGCATCTCTCTCATGAGCATAGCAATGGCGGGTGACACATTACTGTTGGGCAATTGATAGAAAAGCACATAGTTATGATGATTCTTCATGGCATGATCAATATATATGCATTATGTCCGAGACAAGTAGACCGAAAACTGTCAGCATCTACTACTATTACTCCACCCCTCGACCGTTATCCAGCATGCATCCTACGGTATTAAGTTCATAACAAACAGAGTAATGCTTGAAGCAAGATGACATAATGTAGACAAAGCAAGATCAACAATATGTCCGAGCCCCATCGTTTCACCCCTAGTAGCAACAATACAAATACGTGCCTTGCAACTCCTCCTGTCATAGAGTAAGGACACCACAAGATTGAACCTACTACCAAGCACCTCTCCCACTGAAGATAAATCAATCTAATTGGCCAAAAGAGATAGATAGATCAGAGAGAAATACAAGGCTATAAAACAACACATATATAAATACCAGAAAAGAATCAAATACTTTCAATAATAATCTGACCATAAACCCACAATTCAACTGATCCCAACAAACACACAACAAAAGGTACATCAAATAGGTCTCTAAAGAGATCATTGTATTGAAGATCAAAGAGAGAGAGAGAGAGAGAGAGAGAGAGCCATCTAGCTACTACTATGGACCCGTAGGTCATGTAGGAACTATTCACACATCATCTTTGAGGCAACAAGGTTGATGAAGATGGCCTCCATGCTGGATTCCCCCTGATAAGTACCGTCGGAGGCCTCCAGATGGGATCGTGGAAGAATAGAGGCTTGAGGCAGCTATAAAATTGTTTGGGTCTCACTCTGGGGGTTTCTAGAATTTAGGGAATTTATAGCACTGGAATTAGGTCAAACGGAGTCCCATGGGACCCACAAGCTCAGGCGGCGCCCCCACTGAGGGGCGTGCCCCTTGAGCTTGTGGCCCACGAGCAGGTCTTCTGGCCTCCTCCGAAGCTTCTAGGGTCTCTTCTAGTCCATAAAAAATCATCGTAAAGTTTCATCGTGTTTGGACTTTGTTCGGTATGTTTTTTCCGCGAAACAAAGAAATAGGCAAAAACAGGAAGTGGCACTTGGCACTAAGTTAATAGGTTAGTTCCCAAAAATGATATAAAATGGGATCTAAAGCATACACGGTTGATAATATAATAGCGTGAAACAATAAAAAACTATAGATACGTTGGAGACGTATCATCACCTTGGGGCACTGCTTCCTCTTCATTATTATCACCATCAACGGTTTCTGCATCAGGATCAACTTCTTTGTCAACCTCTTTTTCGGCTTCATTGTCTTGTGCATCTTGTTGGACCGGTTCTTCTTGTTCTTCTTCGCCAAATAGGAGTTCTTTGTCTTCTTGAGTTTGGCTCAGGCTTTCTCTTCTCTTTTTTTGCTCGTTCATTCTCATACCATGCAGGTCCTTCCAGGTCCTGCGTTCTTTTACCACTACGGGTTTCAATTTAGTTAAAGGAAATAAGATTATCTTTATCTAATTGAGAAAGAATTAAAGATTGAGTTTCAGAAATTTGAGAGCATTGGGTTTCTATCGTGCAAGAGTGTCTATCGAGGTTCTTCAAATCATGAGACTCAACCCATCTACCTCTTCACAAACATAAATGATATGTCTCCGGTGTATCTATAATTTTTTTTATTGTTTCATGCTATTATATTATCAATCTTGGATGCTTTATATGCATTTATATGATATTTTATATCATTTTTTGGGACTAACCTATTAACCCGGTGCCCAGTGCCAGTTCCTGTTGTTTTGCTTGTTTTTTTACTTTTAAGAAAATCAATACCAAACGAAGTCCAAACACGTTGAAACTTTATGGTGATTTTTTCTAGACTAGAAGGGACCCTAGAAGGTTTGGGAGGAGGCTAGAAGACTTACGGGAGAGTCACGAGCTCACCAGGCGCGCCCTGGGGGGGCTAAGCTCGTGACTCCCACGCAACTTTGTTTGACCTAATTACAGCTTTATAAATTACCAAATATTCCCAAACCAACAGAGAGCCACCCAAAACACTTTTTTCGCCACCGCAAGCTTCTTTTCTTCCGAGATCCCATCCGGAGGCCTTTTTTGGTACTCTGCCGGAGGGGGGAATCGATCACGAAGGGCTTCTATATAATCCTTGCTGCCTTCCAATGATGCATGAGTAGTTCACCACAGACCTACGGGTCCATAGCTAGTAGCTAGATGACTTCTTCTCTCTCTTTGATCTTCAATACGTTGTTCCCCTCGATCTTCTTGGAATTCATGTTTGTTGGGATCCGATGAATTGAGGGTTTATCATTGGAATATTCATTGAAAGTAATTGAGTATTTTCTGAACTTTATTATGCATGATTGTATAGCTTTGTATTTCTCTCTGATCTATCCGTTTGGTTTGGCCAACTAGATTGATTTATCTTTAGTGAGAGAGGTGCTTTGCGATGCTCTATATCCCAGTGACAGAAGGGGACAAGACACGTATTTGTATTGTTGCCATTAAGGGTAAAACGACAGGGTTTATTCATATTGATTGGGTTTACTTTGTCTACATCATGTCATCTTGCTTGAAGCATTACTCTGTTTTTATGAACTTAATACCATAGATGCATGCTGGATAGCGATTGATTGGTGGAGTAATAGTAGTAGATGCAGGCAGGAGTCGTTCTACTTGTCTCGGACGTGATGCCTATATACATGATCATTGTCGTGAATACGCCATAACTATGCGCTTTTCTATCAATTGCCCAACAGTAATTTGTTTACTCACCGTAAGCTATGTGTTCGAGAGAGAAGCCTCTGGTGAAAACTATGACCCACGGGGTCTACTTTAATCATATTATAAAAACCAAAAATACCTTGATGCAATTTATTTACCTTTATTTCATTTTGCAATTTAGGTATATACCTATACAAGATTTGATCCTTGCAAGTAACGAGTTCAGGGGGATTGACTGCCCGCGTTGGGTGCAAGTATTTGCTTTTGTGTGTGCAGGTGGTGTTCATGAGGCTTTATGTGATTCTCTTATTGGTTCGATAAACCTTGGTTCTCACTGAGGGAAATGTTTATCTCTACTGTACTGCATCTCCCTCCTCTTCGAGGAAAATCCCAACACAGCCCACAAGTAGCAGGAAGAATTTCTGGCGCAGTTTCCGGGGAGACATCATCGAAACCTATAAAGTACCTTCACACAAACTATAATCTACTTGCTCTACTTTTTATTTGCCTTTGCCTCTCTTTTTCATCTCCCCCACTTCTCTTAAAAAAAATAAAAAACATAAAAATATTTTGTTTGCTTGCTTTTATTGTTTTCATGTCATGACACAAGAACATGAAGTAAAAGCAAAAATTAAAGATAACTACTGATCCAGTTAAAGTTTTATACTTGGATCATCTTTTTGTGCTCGTGCTGAAACCCCAACTAGTTTAGTTGAGGGAAAATCACGAGATGAGCATGCTTATTTTGCGCGTCACCATTTATCTCAAAAAGGGAAACTCTTGTAAAATCAATTAAATCGTTTGCTATGCTATGCTTGGAATATATCTGAAATTTATGATTTTACTTGTTGCTCTAAGAATCCTAAAAACACCTTCCCTACCTATGTGAGTTTAATGATAATGAAATATTATCTTTTTATGCCAAGGGTGTTTATAGTTACTATGATATCGAATAAATTGAAGAATTTGTTGGTTTTAAGGGTGCTTATGATTCCTATTTGGAAATAATCCTATTCGACCCTTCTTTTAGTACAAACATTAACATATCATAGTATTATATTCCCTATATAAATTATTTGAATGAAGAAAAGGTAAATCTAAAAAAGAATTCACGAATTAAAAAAAATGTTCATCGATTTGAAAAAGTTCATCAAAATTTAAAAAAGTTGGTCAATTTTTTAAAAAAAATCATCGAGTTTGAATAAAAGTTCAGATTTGAAAAAATTTCATCGAATTTGAAAACATTCATCGGTTTAAAAAATCATCTTAAAATAAAAAATATTCATCAAAATGAAAAAATTTCATTGAGTTAAAAACAATTTCATCAAATTTTCAAAAAAGTTCATCGAAAAATAAAAAAAGTTCATCAAATTCAATGAAAAAGGAAAAACCAAAAAATAGAAAAAAAATGAGAAAAAAACCAAATAAAAACACGAACAGAAAAATAATCTTTATACTATTTAAAAAAGAACGCAAGATTCCCATTTCACCTCTCTTTCGTCTAACCTTCCTTATATATGTCCCACTCTTTCCTTCTCCTCTTTGATTTTTCACTCATCTCTGATTTTTCTCCCATCCATTCTCCCTAAAATAGAATCTATTGTCTCATGTTGTATTAACTTACCAAAAGTACACATTTTGTTTAGTAAGTAATTAAATTCTTACCAAAGTGCGTAACAATAAAATGGCAGGTAAATCAAGGCAATTGCATACAAAAATTTGCTAAGATTTTAGCGCATCAATATAATAATAGACGCACAGTCACGAGCTAATCTATTAGAATGTTTATATTCCAGTTGCAATGCGCGGGCAATTGTCTAGTAATAGGAAAAAAAAAAGTAGTAGTGGTTACTGCTATTCTCACTTAACCGACAGGTCCTATGTTCGAATCCATCATGCGCTCACTTTTTTCCGGTTTTATCATACTCCCTCCGTTTCAAAATAGATGACCCAACTTTGTACTAAAGTTAGTACAAAATTGGGTCATCTATTTTCGAACGGAGGGAGTAGAAAACAAAACAAAACAGGTCGGCCAAGCATGGAGGCAGGGGTGTGCGACCGATTGGAGAAACACTACAAACAGGCGCCTGAAGCGCTATTTAGGAAATGCATGTTTCTCGCCGCTGCAGGTGCAAGCCCCGTGGGCGATCTAATTGAGTGTTTTTCTCTCGGTGCGTGGCCACTGGAACCCTAGCCACCGCCAAGAGAGCCCAGTCTGCAGGCATCGTCCTTCGGCGGCTCCCCCTGCAGACGACCTCTCTATCTATCAGGTAGGTTTAGGTTTAAGGGCCTAGTATCTTAAGCTTTGGGTTGTTCGACGTCTTGGTTTCAGTGGCAACCGTGAGGTAGTCGAGGAGCGGATGCAGGTGGTGATTTGCATCGAGACATTTGGAAGACGGCTCGTGTGGTGGGTTCATGGTTGGTTGCAGGCAGGTATGGTTTCCTCCTATGGGGTCTTAGTCGTGCAGGGGTGTCAGATCTGAAGTTTGATGGCGTGTCCGGTGTGTTGCCCGGTCTGATTCATTCAACAGCAATGGCTTCTCCTTTGGTGAACCATCTTGGAGGTCCGCAAAACTGCATATCAATGATGGAGCCGTGTTGAGCTCGGGGCAGGTGATCTGTCATTTTTTTTCCTTTGGTGACTGCTGCTGTGGAGCCGAGGGCGGGTGACGACCGTTGGTGTCAAACTTAGGGGATTATTGGGTCTTGATTGTATTTTTCCTTTTTGACTGATGGTTCTTTATGCAAAGACTAGCGTTCCGTTGTCTTTTCAGTCTTGTAAGGTCGGTGTCTACATGGCTTATGCTATGATTTTTATGACATGAATGAGACATGTATTACCGCAAAAAAAAAGTGCAAGCCCCGTCTTGGTGTCCCCACACCGCACTATACACCACAACAGAGGGTTACCAAAGGAGGATAACGCCATGAAAGCTGTATCCATCTGCCTATTACAGCTCCAGTTTGCTTGTGGTGATAGCAGGTGCACATCCTGTTGATGTGGAAGGTGCCGTTGTGGTTGCTACCGGCAGCGCAACCCGCTGCTCAAGGCTGGGATGTCATTTTTGAGATACCTTTGCTGCTCAAAGTTCAAAACTCCTATGACGTTGATGCGACCAGTGTGTTGGTGCCTACTCCTATGACAGTGGTTTCTGTAGTCGATGATGTCGTGTCGGTGGTCCCTCTGGTTGAGGACGTCGATGCAAACCAGTGTGTTGGTGCCTGAGCGTCAAGCGTCTTGGTTGACGATAGCTACACTAAGAAATTCAACGAGTTTTATGATTTCCTTGACAAATGGGTGGCTGATCAACCCCCAACTGGCAAGACAAGTGGTTGTCCCCTAAAGAAGAATCGAAGCAAGGAGAAATCAAGAAGGAACAAAAGTAAGAAGGGTAGCGCCATCCGAAAGGCGTCCACGATTCTATGATGGAGGATGCCCAATTCTTGTCATTGTCGGTGAGCTTGTCAGGAGTTCCGTTGAGTTGTGCAAGTGTCAAGGATTGTGGTTGTTGTGTGTTTGATGTGTCACTTGGACGATTACAGTGTTTCATTCTTTGCGAGTAGTCCGCATTGGGTTGTTTGTATCGGTTTTCGCCCGGTTTTCCGTAAATTAACTGGGCAACTCTCTTCTTCTTAATTAATCGATGAGGCAAATGTTTTGCCTCCGTTTCAAAAAAAAAGTTCAAAACTTGGGAGGCATAATTGGATGGATGTATAGACTTTGTGATGTACTCCATGAACAGATTTATGATCTTTGCATCTGAAGAACATGGATCTATCTGTACAAAATATGACTTCTTGTTAGGACTGGATGGAGGGAGCTTGGGTGCGTTGGCCAACTGTAGCCTCTGTTCTCTCCTCGAAGTCTCTGTTACCTGAGGGAACAGATGAGGAAACTTTGTGTACTCTGTTTTCTCCTCTGTTTCTGAAACTTGGTGATCTCGCTGTCAGGCTGATAGCTGGAATTAGTGGTGTTGGAAACACTACTCTGGCCTATAGAAATTTATCTAATGTGCGTCTCAATCCAGCCGTATCGATTACAGAAGCAGCAATCTTTCTGCATTTCTGATTTAAGGAGAAACGCAACATTTCTTGGTAATCATGCATATATCTGATCTTTTGCTCAGTTGTCTTCACTATGATCAAACATTAACCTCCTCTCAAAAGCAAAAATTCAAGATCACCTGTAGTTTCAGATTTCTTATCAACCTTTTCCCCATCAGGTCGATTAGATAGATCCAAGTAGCTTCTCCAACCAAAGTGATCTTTTCTAGAGTGGTAAATTTTTATTTGTCTCGAATTCTGAAGACAAAACAAAGATGGACCTAACTCTTAGCTAACCCTTCATGACAATCTGGGATCATACAGCACGCGAAATCTGCCATCTAGTCTACTGAACAGTGTGTCACTCTTCCTATGATGTAGGACGGCATCAAAAGCAGAGTGGAGATGCAATCCGGTTGAGAATTTACTTTTGAATTATCCAGTGCATTGCAAAACTTCTAGGTGCCCAGTGATAATTTTGGAAAGGTTTCCAAGGAACAGATCAACAATATGTTATCATGGGGCGCTCGCTGATGCAAAAGAAACCTGCATGGCAGAAATGTTCATGGCCCAGCCGGTGCCCTCGCCGTTGAACGGACAAGCAAAGACATTGTCGAACTTCCATATT
>NC_057796.1:491731147-491741115 GCF_018294505.1 Triticum aestivum
ACATTGGTAAAAGCAACCTTACAAATTGTAGAGTGGTAAATTTTTCATTTGTATGGATTACTTCCACAGGGTTGAAGTAATGATATCAGCTCTAATGTTCATTGAGAACTTCCATATTACAGATATAGATCAAGTAGCTTCTCCAACCAAAGTGATCTTTTACAAATTGTAGAGTGGTAAATTTTTATTTGTACGGATTACTTTGCCAGGTTATCTTAAAGTAATGACATCAGCTCTAATGTTCATTGAGAACTTAAGTTGGCTCAATGCAAGTGAAAATAAGAAGTTTGTTTGTTTTTCTAACTTCTTATATTTTATTTACATACTACTGATATAATGTATATCATATATAAATATTTCTATTACATAGAGTAATAATAAAAATAATAATGCATAGACCACCAAAACCATATGGACATGCAAATCTCGCAAAATAACTAGACATATCAGTTAAGCATCATTACACAACGTCAGAGGATAGTCAAGGAAACAGAAAGGGAGGCGACCGGCAATTCTCAAAGACATCACTATCAACCGATTCTCCATTAGTCCATTGACAGTCTTCAGTGACAACCTTCAGCAGACAAGCACTTCTTCCCCCTGACCGATGCAATTCTTGTTACTCAATTCTTGTCCTCCCTGTTGAACAGCACCCAAGTTGTTTCCCCCCGCTTTATAGATGTTCCAGATTGCGTAGGCGCTTACGCCAGGGCTTAAGCACATCCAGAGAATATAGAGGCTATGTACTTTGCGAAGGTAACGCCTATATATCGTCCAGGTGAGACGCAACAAACATTTATTCATAGTAGTCATATAAATAAAAGATGAAAAACAACAGATGGCATGAATAACTAATAAAGAAAGAAAGAAAGAAAATATGTACTGTACCAGGCGATGCTTTGGGGCCTAGGTTTGATGTGCGCCGAGAGATGGTGCATGAGCTGGACGTTTGAGTAGCACATGGAGCCGTCGTTGCGCTTATAGCCGTGGCGCAGGATGAGGTCGTAGAGCCTCTCCTTCTTCTCCTGGATCTGCTCCAGGACCTCCCTCCCGGCTTCTTCTTTCCCGTGCGATGACAAGGCCTAGTTAGTTTGGCACACATCATGTATATTATCCTATTTTCATCATCATTAAGATTAAGAAAACGAAAAGAAGACTGGATAACTAGGGATTTCGAGATCGGACTACCACCTGCGTGAGATTCGGGCGGCCCAAGCCGGGAGCGGCGGGGCGAAGCCGGCTGAGCGCCGGCGGTAGAAGGCGGCCGCCACCGGCGAGCCTCCTTCCGGCGGCGCATCGGAGAGCCGCCATCGCCATCTTCGGTCAACGGCGACTATGGATCTTGGCGTGTTGGTCGTTGGTGCGGCTAGGGTTGGTTCTTGGCCCTCAGGAGGAGGAAGGAGGCCACGGCCGGCGCCGTATTTATTATATTATCACAATCCGCCAGGCCCGGCCCAAACTCCTCATCTTTCGTGGGGAGGAGGTAGGTAGTAGAGTTTATCACGATTGATTTTATGCTGAAGCCGTTCCGCTGATGGGCCGGCCCGGTAAGGCGCGACTGTTTTTCTTTTCTTTTTTCATCCTTCTTGTTTTCCTTTTATTTTTCCGTTTAGATTTAGCCTTTTTGCCCTTTTCTTCCTTTGCCTTGTGATGACTGGTTTTATACTCCTATAAACACAAGGCATTCGCTTTTCTTCAAATCGGTTGCACACTGGGTATTATTCCAGGGCCACGCATGCATAACTTCCAATGACATCATCATGTCCTTTTCTTATTTCGGAGAGCGCACGTACGCACGCGGTTACTTGCAACTGCTCTTTTTCCTAATCATCACTTTCTGTATTCCATGACATGCATGCTTTATCTAACGTCAGCTTCTGCTAGGGGGGCAGTCAACCCAAATTTCATTTTGGGTCAGTCGAATACATGAAGCGTTAGATAAAAAACAAACGCATCAGATTATCTCTTCTACCTTGAATTGTTTCTTTCTAAAAACAAAAAACAACCGTTCTATTCTGGTATTCTTCTTACTCCCGCCGCCTTGCTGCCATTGGTCAGGCCGGCAAAGCCCGTCCTTCCTCCTCCGTGCGATGGGGGCGGCGCGGGCGCAGCGTGGCGGTGTGTGGCGCTGCGTGGCCGGCTGCGCAGTGGAGCGCGCCTCGCCATGGCGGCCGGATCCGCCCGGGAGGTAGGGGAGCGGCTTGGACAGGGGCGGCGGAGCCGACGGCATGCCGGCTGCAGCACGAAGGCGGGAACTTTACGGGCCTTGGAGATCCCGGGCAGGCCTGTGCGGCCACGGGCCTGGTATGTTCCTGCTATTGCGTTCGGTCAGCTACCATCTTTGACGGTGGAGGTGGTGCCCTCCCGCGTGTCGACGGTGCTGCTGCCCTAGTCCCGGCTCCTCTTCTTCATTGTGCAGACCATGTTCCACGGTGTCGTGGTGAGACAGCGTGGGAAGCTTCGTTACCGGGTTGGCGCAGGGTGAGGGTCTGTTTGGTGGCGAGCTCTGGAGTGCCTGAGTTGGAGGTTGGGATCGGGATAAATCCTTGTTGGCTTGGCCGACAACGACGTGGTGGCGCTTCTGGGTGCCGGCGGACCTTCCTGGAGGGCGTCGGGGCTACCCTTCCTCTCTCCTCATCGCGTACCGGGGGAAACCCTTGGGAGCAGCGTCGTCATCGTGGCGTCCCTTCTTGGAGGTGTTGATTGGTACCGGTGCTTCGGAGGCTCGGAGTTTGGTGGGCGATCTCCGGTGGGTGCAACGGCCACGAGGCTTCTTCGTTTCTTTGTCGATCCGCCGTTGTCGGCATTTGTTTTTTCTTTTTCTTTTTTTTGGATGTGATTGTGCTGCTTCCGCCCCAGCACCTATCGTTGGATGTCTCGAGTGATTGCTTTGTATATAAAGCGGGGAAAACCCTTTTTCGATAAATGAGAAAACGGAAAACACAGTAACGGAGCCATGCCTGGCGCAGGGGAATACGAGGAGATGGCCGCCGGCGTCCCTAGCCATGGGTTTGTTCCTACACACAGGCTATCTATCGAATGGCATCAGGAGACAATGAAGAGTCAAGCTACGCACCGGCGATGAAAGACGATACATCAATTCAGGGGAAGGACACAGACTTCATTCCTTCAATAGTCTAATTATTGATTGTGTTTCCAAAAGAGTTAATTACACAAAACCACAACTTGAGGATAACTTATAACACCTTATCATAACATTTGAGTTTTTAACACAAAACCACAACTTCGCGGCAACTTATAACACTTTACCACAACTTTTGAGTTTTTTAATATAAAACCACAACTGCTGGACTAATTCTCAACATTGAGCCCAAATCTATCGATCAACTTCTTTTAACAGCCGTACAACAAGCGAGAGTGGGTCCACCAGCGTTTTGTTTCTCTAAGGGGCAACCGAGAGGCGATCGCGAAGGCGATCGGAAGGCGGCGCCTAGGGATAGGGTTCCGAGCGCTGGGTGGTGTTCTTCAGGGCAGCGAGGACGTGGCGACGGTGTTGCGTCTCCGACTGTGCCCTGCGTGTTGGTGCTCTTTCTCGACGGGTTGACTATGGCGTCATCCTCGAGCAAGGGAGAGAAGGCGCCTTCCATGGCAGGAACCCCGATGAAGCGGACACCGCAGAAGACGGGGCAAACAGGCGAAAAAGCGTGCCGGAGACTCTCAGAGTCGCCGCCCGATGGTAAGGCCACGGAGGAGGCGGCGTCCCTGTCGGTGAAGATGGGGGATCTCACGCTTACTGAGAAGGAGGCGGCGGGCTTTGTGTTTGAAGATCCTGATCCAAGGACAAAACGGGAGATCAAGTGGGCTGTCGTCGGAAAATCTTTCTCCCCGCGACCTCTGATCAAGCATGCGTTTGAGAGAGCCATGCAGCGAGCCTGGGGCCTCCACAGGGAAGCCCAATTCAAGTTGCTGGGAGGGAATATGTTCATGATCAGATTTGGAAGCGAGGGAGACTGGAAGCATGTGCTCAATAATGGTCCATGGCAGTTTGACTTTAACGTGGTGGCTTTGAAGGAATATGACGGGGAGACTAGACCGTCTGAGATGATCTTCGATTCGATAGAGGCCTGGGTCAGAGTTGATGATCTTCCTTTGGACAAAAGATCGAAGGAGTTTGGAGAGGCTCTTGGTAATTGGCTGGGGCAGGTTGTGAGGGTAGATGTTGGAGATGATGGTTTTTCAAGAGGTACACAGCTGAGAGTGCGGGCCAGAATTGCGCTTTATGAACCAATCGTTCGTGGGTTCTACCTGAAGAAGAAGCCAGATGATTTAGAGAAGACCTGGTTCGATTTTGCCTATGAAAAAGTTCCCCACTTCTGTTTTGATTGTGATAGATTGGTACATGTTGGGGGGGGGGGGGTTTGTGACCCACCGGTGGATCCACTGTCTCAGTGGGGTGAATGGATGCTTGCATCCCCGGGTAGGGCCTCGTCGAGCAACCAGGAAAAGAAGCAGTGGCAGGGAAACTCTAGCAAGAATTATAGCAGGGAGAGCTCAATGTCTAGTGGAGGAGAGACGGGCCAGAGAGGGCAAGCGTATGTTCGAGATCTCCCAACTCGCAGATCATTGTACAGAGACTATACTCCCTCGGCCGATTCCCACACTGGTGGGTCTAGGTATAAAGGGAAAGAACAGGACAAGGTGGTGAGCCCGCAGAAAACGCACACTGGTGCGACGGGGGCAGCTGAGAATGATCTACGTCGGAATTTAGAAGAGAAGAGAGAGAAGGAGGTGAGGAACGAGCTTCATCAAAAAGTTAGAGAGGGTGTTATCTCCCCACAAAAGAACCAAGATTATAGAAGAAGGCAACAAGGGGAGGGGGTAGCAGCAAACAGGGAGCAGCATAGGAGGCCGGGGTATTACGTGCGGAAACCAAGAAGAGATGAGGGTTCCCCTCGACAGCGAGAGGAGCACTATTGGCACTTGCCTGGACAGAGAAAGAGGCCATCAAAACAAATATGGGTGCCGGTAGGAGATAATGGTCGGAAGGAGGGAGGTGATGCTCTAGTTGGTGAGAAGCGGCAGAAAGTGTCGTCAGTCTTCGAGCGCATCGGTGATCATGGAGTTAGATCGGCGGACCCCGAAAATCGGGGCCGCCGTGAACAATGAATATCCTCGTATGGAACTGTTGGGGGTTGGGGTTGGACCCGACAGTGGGCGAATTGAGGGACCTCATACGGTCATACAACCCAGCGGTGGTGTTTGTGAGCGAGACAAAGAAGTCGGCGAGAGCCATGGATAAAGTTAAATGGAGTTTGGGATTTCGGAATGGTGTTGCAGTGGGTTGTGCGGGGAGGAGTGGAGGCCTAGCTTTACTTTGGAGGGATCATTTATCAGTCATTGTGAGGCCGTTGTGCCAATATTACATTGATGCTGAAATAGCTTTTGAGGGAAGGACCGTTAGATTTACTGGAATCTACGGAGAACCTCGAACGGAGCACCGGCTGAAAACATGGGATGCCATCCGTTATCTGAAGAGACAGGATAATTTACCTTGGTTATGTGCAGGTGATTTCAATGAAATTCTGTTTCAGACGGAGCAGCGTGGGGGAAATCTTAGGAGCTTCAACCAAATGGAGGATTTTCGGGAGTGCCTGGGTGATTGTGGTCTCGCGGATTTGGGTTTCACGGGATACCCTTTAACGTGGGACAATAAGCAAGATCAAGAAGCCAACATCCAAGTTCGTCTTGACAGATCTACGTGCAATGACAAGTTCCTGAACATATTTTCGGAGACGGCAGTAGAACACATACTCACCGAAGAGTCGGACCATGCAACGCTGTTCATTAGAGCGGCGGCATCACTGGATGCGGCAAGGGCGAAGAAACAGGGGGGTTTCGCTTTGAGGAAGCGTGGACAAGACATGAGGATTACGAGCAGATGTTCGCACGTGTGTGGGAGCAAGCCAATCAACTACATGGGGCGTCGGCTAGCATGTGCACCAAGCTGGGCACGCTGTCCAAGGCCATGCAAACGTGGAGCCGAGAGGTCTTTGGCTCACTTCGTAGGCAGATTTCCAAGCTAAAAGGGCAGCTCAAGGATGCAAAAAAACGGTCGCTGGTGACCGGTTTTTTCCAGGAGGTGAAGGACATTGAAAGTCAGCTCCATGATCTCTACGAAAAGGAGGAAATCTACTACAAGCAGCGGTCTCGCATTGACTGGCTGCAATGGGGTGATCAGAATACCAAGTATTTTCAAAATCGGGCTTCTCATAGGAAAAGGAAAAACACTATGAAGGCGCTTCGCAGGGAGGATGGTACTCGGTGTACCTCTGATGAGGGGATGCGGGTCCTTGCTGCGAGTTTTTATGCTAACTTGTTCCGATCTGAGGGCTCAAATGACGTGGAAAGAGTATTGCAACACATCGACTTGTTAGTCTCACCGGAGATGAACGAGAACCTCACAGCATTCATATCGGATCTGGAGATTGAGACAGCTCTTTTCCAGATGGGCCCTACCAAGGCCCCGGGGCCGGATGGTTTTCCGGCCTTGTTCTACCAATGACACTGGTCGGTGGTCAAGGACGATGTCTGCAACGAGGTGAGGAATTTCCTATATGGAGCTGGGACACATGAAGGTTTCAATTATACGATTATTGTGATGATACCTAAAGTCAATTCACCGGAGTTGTTGTCTCAGTTTAGACCTATAAGCCTCTGTAATGTGCTTTACAAGATGGCAACAAAGGTACTTGCTAATAGACTGAAAGGTATCCTCCCACTGTTGATCTCAGAGGAGCAAAGTGCTTTTGTGCCTGGATGACTCATCACGGATTATGTCTTGGTGGCTTATGAGTGTGTCCATGCGATAAGAAAGAGGAGTAGAAGGAAGCCATTATGTGCTGTCAAGCTAGATATGATGAAGGCATATGATAGAGTTGAGTGGGCTTTCCTGGAAAGGGTGATGGTGAGGCTCGGTTTTAATGCAGTATGGATCCAGATGATAATGAGATGTGTGACCTCAGCACACTTTAGGGTGAAGCTTAATGGGGGAATCTCAGATTCCTTCTTACCTTCGAGGGGTCTCCGCCAAGGTGACCCCTTGTCATCGTACCTCTTTCTGTTCTGCGTCGAAGGCTTTTCAGCGTTGCTGAAAAATGCACAAGATGTGGGTGAATTACGAGGGGTTTCTTTTGGGAGCACTGGCCCCATGGTTACCCATCTTCTTTTTGCGGATGATAGTATTGTGTTCCTTGAAGGGTCGGAGAGTAATCTGCTAACCCTCAAAGAAATCTTAAGGGACTATGAGATGGCTTCAGGACAGAAAGTTAACATGCAAAAGTCGTCCATATTTTTTGGGAAGGGGAGCACGGAGGAGAGTAAAGATCAGCTCAAGGCGGTCATTGGCATCCAGTCAGAAGCACTCAGCGAGAAATATTTGGGTTTGCCTACCGCTGTGGGGAGATCAAAGGAAGGTACGTTTAAATATGCCCGAGAGAGTGCCAAAGGAAAGGTCACGGGATGGAAGGGGCAAGGTTTATCGAAGAAGGCTCGGGAGGTGTTGGTTAAATCGGGGCTCCAGTCTACCCCAACTTTCACCATGAGTTGCTTCCAAATCACCAAAAAATTGTGCGGGAATCTGACATCTATCTCTTCTACTTTTGGTGGGGTGAAGCTGACGGTGAGAAAAAGGTACACTGGATCGCTTGGCAGAAAATGTGTGCGAGCAAACGCGAGGGTGGAATGGGTTTTCGGGATATGGAGGTTTTTAATCAAGCGTTATTGGCAAAGCAAGCGTGGAGGTTTTTGCAAGTCCCCTCCTCTCTTTGTGCACGTGTTCTCAAAGCACGTTATTTTGATCATGGAACAATCCTTAACGCAACTTGTCCGAGTGGTGGCTCTTACACTTTCAGGAGCATTTTGTTTGGTCGTGACTTGTTGCTGGAGGGGCTGATTTGGAGAGTGGGGGATGGCTCGAGCATACGCATACACCATGATAACTGGATACCACGCAAAGGCAGTCTTCGGCCACTGGGCCAAGTGTTTATGCCAGGAATGACGCGAGTGAGCGACCTCCTAAATGCGGATGGTACAGGATGGAATCACCAAAAGCTGGAAGCGATGTTCTCACAGGGAGATATTGAAGTATTGTGCAGATTTGTGTTGGGGGGCGGGAACAGAAGATACCCTGGCTTGGAACTTCACAAGAAATGGTAATTTCCCGGTCAAGTCAGCTTATCTCCTAGGGATGGAAAAGAAACGAGCGAGAGTGGGACAGCCCGGCTCATCCTCGTCGGTCTTGACACATAAAAGCTCGCTGGCGCTTTGGGGCGCAAGTGCACTAGGGAAGGCGATCATTCATGTTTGGCGGTTGATCAGAAACGGTCTAGCGGTCGGCTCGGAGCTTCTCCGTAGGAAAATCAAACCGGGTGTCTTTTGCCCGGCTTGCGGACGCGAAGAAACGTTGTATCACAGGTTCTGGGGTTGTTATCATTCCATGTGTTTCTGGAAGGAGTTGGGTTCGGTATTGGGTGCGAGGGTGGCGGTCCCACCTCGTTCGTCTTGCGCCCAGAGCTCACTTGCATCCTGGATGCTTCAATGGTTGGCGGAGGCCTCAGAAGAAGACAAGTCCGCGATGATCCATGGCCTATATGGCCTGTGGCTGGCAAGGAATGACACACGGGATGGTAAGCGGATCGAGGACGCGGGCCTGGTGGCGAGGAGGGTGGCTGCTCTCATGGATGAGTGGAAGAGGGTGCGCGCTCGAACGGAGTCCTCCACAAGACTGGCTCAACATGCGATATGGAACCACCGGAGTCGGGCTGGCTCAAAGCTAACGTCGATGGTGCTACTTTCTCGGACGGGACACGATGGAGGTGCGGGAGTTGTATTCAGAGATGACACAGGCGCATTCAGGGGGGCGGCATCCTTTTTTCTGCCTGGCTTAGCGCAGGCTGAGACCACTGAGCTGATGGCATGTAAACGAGCAGTGGAAATCGCGTTGCAACGACAAACTCCAAAATTGCATGTGGAAACTGATTGTCTTGGGGTAGCCAAGATGCTGAATGGGCATGAGAGAAACCTGTCGGCGGTGGGTATTGTGGTGGAAGAAATCAAGACGATGGCCAGGAACTTGGGTGAGTTCAAGACCACCTGGGTCCGGAGGAATGCGAATAAAGCGGCTCATGAATTAGCTCGTTTTGGTTTGTGTAATGCTGTTTCGGTTTTCTGGGATTTAGCTCCCCCAGATTGTATTCTCAGTATTGTATCAGATGAACTACCTGATCTAGTTTAATAAAGTGGGGAAGTAACTTTCAAAAAAAAAACTTCTTTTAACAACCAATCTAAATGATTGGGCCTACATGTCAGGCTCTAGGCGACAAGTTTCGTCCTACATGGCGCTAACTGAATATGTGTAACATATCAGTGTGCATACAACATTGCCGTCTGCTCGACGACGCGTTCACCTGCAGCTTGTACGCCATCTACATCGGAAAAGAAAAAAATATCCACCGTCTTCACCTTCTTTGTCTGGCACACTCTGCCCAACCATGTTGTCGTCTAGACAGCCGCAGCTAGCACATGCACTATACCACGTCGTGCATAGACAAGGCTCCTCCCTTGTGCTCCACCGCTGTAACGCCCACGATGCGGCTATATCTCCCACATGTCGAGGCACGACTTAGAGGCATAATCGCATAGTGGTTTAGTCGCAAGAAGGGCCATCTTCACACAATCCCATGTAATGAACAAGAATGGGATAAAGAGTTGGCTTACAATCGCCACTTCACACAATACATAAATATAAATCATACATCATCCAAAATACACACATAGACCGACTACGGTCAAGATCCAAATGAAAATAAGATAACCCCAAATGCTAGATCCCCAATCGTCCCAACTGGGCTCCACTACTGATCATCAGGAAAAGACACATAGTAACGACCACGTTCCTCATCGAACTCCCACTTGAGATCGATCCCATCATCTGCACTGGCATCGTCGGC
>NC_057796.1:491741198-491761490 GCF_018294505.1 Triticum aestivum
GCCGACGATGCCAGTGCAGATGATGGGATCGATCTCAAGTGGGAGTTCGATGAGGAACGTGGTCGTTACTATGTGTCTTTTCCTGATGATCAGTAGTGGAGCCCAGTTGGGACGATTGGGGATCTAGCATTTGGGGTTATCTTATTTTCATTTGGATCTTGACCGTAGTCGGTCTATGTGTGTATTTTGGATGATGTATGATTTATATTTATGTATTGTGTGAAGTGGCGATTGTAAGCCAACTCTTTATCCCATTCTTGTTCATTACATGGGATTGTGTGAAGATGACCCTTCTTGCGACTAAACCACTATGCGGTTATGCCTCTAAGTCGTGCCTCGACATGTGAGAGATATAGCCGCATCGTGGGCGTTACAACCGCCGTAGAGACGCACTCGTCCTCCCCAGGACCTCTCTGTCTAGTTCGCGCGCCCTGCCCGACCATGCCATAGTCCGAACAAGCGCTGCCAGCACATCCTTGCCGCCACATTGTGCACAATCAGAGCTGCCACCTCATGCTTAACGACCACTGCAATGTGCTCGTCCTCACTGATTACGACGTCGATATCATTTGGAACTCCACCACCAACAACAGTGACATGTAGGCACGGCTTTGCGACACTAGGAACCTCACCATCGAGAACGCTCGGAGGAAATGGTAGGCCATATCGGAGATGCGCACATGCCACCTTTTTCCTGCTTAGGTCCTAACATGTGGGCCCAACCTATCAGATTGTCTATTAAAAGAAGTTGACTGATAGATTTGGGCTCAATGTTGAGAATTAGTTTAGAAGTTGTGGTTTTGTGTTTAAAAAACTCAAAATTTATGGTAAAGTGTTATAAGTTGACCTGAAGTTGTGGTTTTTTGTTAAAAGATTCAAAAGTTATGATAAAATGTTATAAGTTACCCTGAAGTTGTGGTCTTGTGTAATTAACTCTTTCCAAAACCATCCATGACGAGGCGCGTCAGCGGAAACGACGGCTGCGTCGCGCGAGGCGGGCCAATGCGGCATACGGCGGCAAACGGCTACGTTAATTCCGACAGGACGCGCAAGCTAAGGCTGGCGACGCGACCGGAGCGGAGGCAGCAATGGCAGCCCGCGAGGCAACGGCCATGGCGCGGTCTTCCCGGCCAGCGTAACACCCCCTCCCCACCTTTCCTTCCCCGGCGAGGCATCCCTCGGTACGGCTGCCCGCGGGATCGCTGGTGACCGCGCACTTCTCCCTATACACCGACGCGGAGGCGGGTCCTTTTCCCCGGCGAGGCCTAGGCGGCCACGACCACGACATATTACTTGTGGACTAGTCATTGCATACATACATATTATGGCATGATTAAAATTGCACTAAAGTGGTCTGTAGAACGATCATATAAACTAATTTACTAGTGTTATTATTAGTATATTTGCAAAGCCCATCATACTACGTTTTTGGAGTTTATCATAACAGATTCTTCAGAAATTAAAACTGCCCCCGCGTCGTCTGGTCGGGCGACACGGGTGGCGATCGAGATCCGTTTTTTCCGTGTTCCTCTCCGATGTCTCTTTCCTCGCCGCCGCTGGGCAAAGCCCAAGCAGCGGACGGTAGCGGCGGGCCCCGGGTGGTTCGGCCTCGGTGATTCAAGCAAGCAGCGGAGGCAACTCGAAGCGCGAGCGGCGGCAGGTAGCACGACGGCCCCGTGACGATCTATGAACGGCGGTGGCAACGCCCGGCAACGGCTGTAGCTGTAGTGCTCGTATCAGCGGCCACAACATGGCACATCGGTGGCAGCGGCGCTCTCTGTCCAGCAGCAGTGCACAATGCGCAACAACAACGGCGGTGATGCGTGCTCTAGAGGCAGAACGTTTCCGCAGTTTTGAGAGCTTCGTCTGCGGCCTAGTGGCGGCAACCACCTTGGCCTGGATCCTTCGGTCATGCAGAAGGCATGGCTACCAGTAGTTGTTCAGTTCTGGTTGCAGTGGCACCAGCCGGCCATTTGAGTTGCAGATTGCAATGGTCACCGAAGGATTTTTGTGAGGATTTATCTCTTCAGATCTGGTGGTTGCGGCCGGCGGCTCACACCGGCAAGGTAGTGGGATGCAGCTGAAAGGCTTCTTTATGAGTTTTGGCGGCTCTCACTACTGCAGTTTACCTTCAGTGGTGCTATGGATGACGGCTTGACGCAGAGGGTATGGTTGTGCAGCGACAGCTGTGGGATTTCTAGCCCAACGCATGTCGTTGCTAGGATGGTGAAAAAGTGGTGGCGACGATACATGACTTTGATTTGATGGTGCTTTTCAAGTACCCGGTCTCGAGCTCCGGGGTGAAAACCCTAGGTCAGGCCCCATTGGTTATACCTAGCAATGGCGATGTTTCTGCGTCGTTACCTTGTTGAAGGCATTGCTCGGACTTGTTCTTCGAGGTGAAAACCTATAATCTCAGCTTTGACGGTTGGATTCGGTGATGGCGGCGCTTGATCGTCCTTCCTCTTCATGAAGA
Source organism: Triticum aestivum (assembly GCF_018294505.1). Classification (NCBI taxonomy): domain Eukaryota; kingdom Viridiplantae; phylum Streptophyta; class Magnoliopsida; order Poales; family Poaceae; genus Triticum; species Triticum aestivum. The sequence continues at coordinate 491,743,675 of NC_057796.1, forward strand.
CGTTGTTGTTGAAGAATTTTCTCGTTGTCCTTGTGGCGTTAAGAGATGGTTGGTGCGGATATGGTCGTTGTCCTAGTTTGTCGATCATTGTTTTGATTGCTTCTGTTTTTTTTTTCTCGCGCATGCATAGCTTAGGTCTTATATGACTTTGCTATTTGCTGGCGTGCTTATTTAAGTGTGTGTGTGTTGGTGTTGACTGTGTGCATCTTAGTTATGCAGAGGCCAAGTGTATACTTATTATGTTTGTATTCTCTTGATGCTTCATTTTGAGTCAATAAAATTCATCCTTTATCGAAAAAAATCATACTATGTTTTTTCTAGAAACTACCACATGTTCATTATTAATAAGCAAACAAATTACAATGAGTACATATGTGGTCACTCCATGAGACAAACAAATTACAATGAGTACATGTTCATGATCACCGCGGCCATCGGAGAAAAACGTGAGCAACCTTCACACCAAAATCTGGAAGAACTCCATTACGGACTACGCTGCTTTGTGAACCGATTAAACGGCCCGCCGGAGACGACGAACCGAATCTTTGTGGCACGTCGGTCGGGAATCATCCCGACTCTGCCAGATCCTGACGGCGTCGTCTTCATCCAAAGTGACCAGAGAAGAATAATGCCGCCGCAAGCCGCCATCCACACACCACACTTCAAGACACATGCATACTCTGCACTAGCCGACGTTGTTGCCCAGCCACCACAACCTAACGTCGTCAAAACCAAAGTCCTATGAGACACAAAGGCTGCCTGTTTCCCGGCGCTGCCGATTGAAGCATCACCAGGATGGGGAAGAAGCAGAGCCAATTTATTCTGATTCTGGCGTGACGTTGATTCCACCACCAATGCAACACCTCCGAGAAAAACTAAACATATCCTAGTAGAAGCCAGAGCAAAGTTGCCGGGGTCCCCAGCCCGTCGGGCAGCCGAAGGGGCCGAGGACCCGCAGCCATGCCGGCGAAAAAAAGGAGGCAGAGAAGGTCGCCTCCTGATCGCCTGTGCGAGGCGCGGTTCGCGAGCGATAAGTTAGAACTGCTACTACGCTTTTCCTTGGGGCAAGCTAAAGTTGCTCAACTTGTTGTCCCAATCTTAGTGGTACGTTGACTTGGCGTATGTTGGCCCAATCTCCTGCTCATTTTTTTGCGATATCCAGTTGCATCCACGTTATGTGTGGTCAAATGAGCATATGGATTTCTCATTTTATAACCACATGTCAACATACGCTTGGGAATATTAGAAACAGAGGCCTAAAATCACTAAAATCGGAGAAGTCTTGGAAGATCACACATGTTGATAAGTTAAATTAGTGTGCACTAACTTGGAGCATTACATTTTTTATTTTTTATTTAATTTTTAGCTCGTGATTTTTTTAAACTAGTGAGCATTTTGAAGTTCAGATTTTTTTCTCAAATCCGTGATCATTATTTGCATTTTTATAAAAATATCTTGAATATTTTTGGTACATTTTTTAGATTCGCCAAAATTTTCAAATTTTTGAATATATTTTGAATTCATGAGAATTTTTAACTCTATGATATCTTAACACTAGATTTTTTTTCAAAATACAAGGTTCTTTCACCAAAAAATGTTGATTTTTTATGAACATTAAAACGAATTTTGAACATTTTTAAAAAACCACTAGTATTTTGCATATTTTTAAAGAAGTACAAAACATTTTTTCACAATTCTAGAAAATTATTTAAAATTCATGTAGCTATAAAATGGCTACAAACAGGTCAGGAAATCCTGTAGCTATAATAGCCCTGCTATCCCATCCCGGGAAAAAACCAAAGGAATCGCAAAAACCAGTAAATGGATGGGCACACGATGCACCGGGTGAATCAAACATATTAGGCCAAATGAAAAAACATGATGATTTATAGGTGTTGGCTAAATTACCTGTTTTAGGGATTTTTGGATAAATAAAATACTGAAAGACAAAATATTTCTACAAAAACTGGTAGCTAAAAGTTGTTTTTTTACATAACTGGTAGCTAAAAGCTAAAATAAAATTATAAAAACGAAAAATGAAAAAAATTGTCCGAAAGCAGTGGTTGAGGCCCACAAGAGGAGCCCGGTAGGGCTTGTCGCTCGGGTATGTAAAAATCGGTGTGGAGCCATCGTCTGTTTCCTCTCCTCTTCTGTCTCTCGAGTCTCGATTTGCGCCGGCGGCGGAAACAATTCATCTCCATGGCGGCGACCGCGCTCCGGACCATCTGCCAGCGGATCGGCGGCCGCGCCCTCCGGCCATCTCTGGCCGCGCAGCAGAACCAGCCTACCACCTGTCGCCTCTTTCACAGCACGGTACCCCCCCTCCCCTCCCCTCCACGTCCGAACGCAGTTGACGGCGCCCATAGATCGGTTTCCTCCCGATTTGCCATATTTTCGCCCCTTGTTTGCTCCCATCGTAGGAACCCTAACCCTAGTAATGCGGATTCTCCCCTGCTGGCCTGTGAATGCCGGTGACTCTCTTCTATTCTGCAAGGATGCTTGGGAACAAGATGGCTTGCTGATGGACCGATAGGAGCACCTCTTTTGCTGTTTAGGAGGATCTCTCAGTCCAGCAATTCATGGATCCTCGAGACCATCTGCACAACTTTCACCAGCCTCCATCCTTGGAGGTCTGGAAGAGCTTCAGGACCTCCAAATCAAATTGAACAGTGTGCGGCTCGAGCCTTGGAGTCCTGATGATTGGATCCTATATTGGGGGGATGTACGATACTGGCCAAATAAGTGCTGTAGATAGATTCTGCTTCAGGCAAATACAACCCTCCCCTGTTCAGACCAGCATATGGAAATCCAAGTGCATCATGAAACAAAAGTTTTCGCTTGGTTATGTTCATGGATAGACTGAACACTAGGAATATGCTTAAGAGCAGGCACTTTGATATTGGAGAGGATTCGTTCTTGCCTCTATCAAGTATGATGATGACGTGGAAGAAACCACCATACACCTATTCTTTGCTTGCACATTCGGTGCTGCTTGTTGGAATACCATTCATATTACCTGGGACCCCTCCCCACAAGGGGTCTACCTGAGATGATGACGCTGAGCTATGCTGCTACTGCCTGGCCGCATATAAATTGTTCAAACAAATTGTGTACCTGGCTGCCTGGAATATCTGGAAGCAAAGAAACAGGAAATACTTATGGTTTGACTCCTAGTACATTGGAAGCGTGGGCTGCTGTGCTTAAGGAGGATTTAAATCAACTTAAGTTCAGGGTCTCCCCTGATCTATCCGACTTCCTAACCTCTTCTGTAAATTCCATTGTACTCTGCATGTTTAATTAGCAACCTAGCGCTTCCTTCTCGTTTACCAAATGCTACAATCTGAATCTGAAAGAAGGGCATAATAATCCTGGAGTCCGAATTTGCTTGATATGCTGCTGGTCTCCATTTACTTGCATGCTTGACTGAATTTAGCTGGGCGCTAGTGCTGTCAGACTCTAGTGCTGAATGGCATAAACATTGCATTGTTTGCCAATTGATTGATTGCATGCCTCTTGGAATCTTTTTGAGTGCTACTGCTGTCATAAAGCATATGTATACCTCCTCTACTTCTGAGATAAACATCGATATTGATCTGTTCCGGATTTGGGTTAATGCGGATTCTCCCTGTCTTGCTGTCAATAACAATGCAGACCAAGATGCAGAAGGCAGACGCAACTCCTTCGGCTGAGATCCAGCAGGTCAAAGAAGAGCTCTACCGCATGATGTCTGAAAACAGGGAGAAGATAGGAAACCAGAAGGGCCTGATCAAGCACCTTTCATCCCATGTGGAGCCTAAACCTGAGGACCCCGTCTGGTATGATTTTGAGCCCGGTATTGTTCTATATGCCTGTTACAGTCTTGGTTTACATGGGCTCTGATCTCTCATGAACTGCCCTGCAGGCGCTTCTATCGCAGGGCAAAATGGTACCATTTAGTCATGATGTATAGCCCAGCATTCCTTTATGGCTACATGTCTATGTTGGATGTGCCTGATGGCAAGAAGGAGATGACGCCAGCTGAGAAGAATGATTTTAACAAGAGGATGGCCGCGTTGATGCCCAATGTAGAACTTTGAGGACAGCTAGTTGCATAGCGACTAACCCCAGCACTTTATGTAGTTGCCATTGCTCTGTTTGGACACTGCGGCTTTGTTAGACTAAATTATCCGTCATGTTTAGTGCGGTTGTAAGTTATGGTAAGGCTGAACTAGCTGCGATGCTTGGTGAAAAGTGCTATCTTATATGTTAAGACTGAGTTATCAGTGAGAATGTTGTCTCAAGTGGTATAGTACTATGTTGATGTTATTTTGGTGTCTCTTGGCAAGTTGTTTGTTTGTTTGTTCAAGGATGTGGGAGCTATTTGCTCACCCTGTTCTTCATTTGTCTCATGCCATGGCGCAGAGAAGTACTCTGCTCAAGATAGAAAGAACTGAATCCTAGTAGTCACTTTCTTTACGGGAGATAAATTTTTTAGCTGATGTGCTGTGTGATACCTCGTAAATAAATGAAGTGGTGCAATGCAGTTTAGCACTATGTTACAAGCGAAGGCATATCAGGGGCCAATCCTGACGATTCTTATTCATACTTTTGTTGGGGAATTATTCTTATTCATATTTTGCTTGTGTTGGGGTACAAGAATGTACACATTTCTTGCAATCCACTGTATGCATATATGATTTTCTGCATTTTTTCGAAAATGTTCAAGTTTGAAGCAAAAATTTGAAATTGCCAGCTAAAAAACAATTTTTTTGTCGAAACCCACTGGACGGAACCGGCTGCTACATGTATGACCACGCCATGAACTTCTTTTTTTAGCAACCAAAACAGCAGGAGAGGCTCCTACTGTTATATATAAAATGAAAACAGAGTTATTTACAAGAATATGGGGCATTGTAAATAACAGAGGCAATAAACGGGTCTAGAAAGTGTGAGAGCTCAGAGGAGACTCTGTATTTGAGTGGCTTCAAATCCTCCTTGAATTGAGTGGCGCAAGCAGGCAGACTTGGGTTGATGCCATCAAAATGTTTTCTGTTTCTCTGCTTCCATATGTTCCATGCAGCAAGATAAACAATTTCCTTGAAAGCTTTATGTGGCCAAGCAGAAGAGGCCCTGTGAAACATTTCATCCAGCCCTGGGCTTGTGTCCCAAGATATGTTGATAGAGCTCCAGCAACTATTGCTAAATGAGCATCCAAAGATAAGATGGATGTTAGTTTCTTCCACTGTCGAGCACAACAGACAAGAGAAGTCTTTTCCAATGTTGTAGTGCCGTCTTTTAAGGATGTTTCTTGCATTAAGTCTGTCCATAAAGAGCAGCCCTGATGCATTTAGTTCTCCAAATAGAAGTGAGTGAAGGCTGCAGCAATCTGAAACAAAACCTATAGAACTTACTTGGTTTGAACTTGGTTCTCCCCAACATAAGATCCAATCATATCTGCTTAGTGGATCGATTCCAGTACCAGATCAAGCAATTCATCCCTAGCCTCAAGGGGCAGAGGTAAGTGAAAGTTATTAGCAATATTATCAGCCTGCAAGAATTGCTGGATCGATAAATCCTCTTCTCGTACAAAAGAAAAGAGGTGGGCATGGGTTTCGGATAGCAACTCTTGGTTCCGTAGATCTTTACAGAACAAGATCGTGTCACCAGCGTTTACCAGACAGGTTGTGATTCCTCTGTAGGCATCTACAAGAGAGAAGACGTCTTTCCACCAGAAGGAGGTTGAAGGCTTGGTGGCATGGGTTGGATGGTCATTGTAGTGCTTGAACCACATCAGCATGACCCAAGGAATATCCTCTTTGTGCATGAATTTGTGAATGTATTTGAGCAGCATGGCTTGGTTTTGTATTTTCAAATCAACAACACCCAAACCTTCTTTGCATTTCAGTCTGCAGACCAAGTGCCAGGCCGCAAGAGAGTTTGCATGAGCATCCCTGTCTTTCACTTTTCTCCATAAGCAATTCCTTCTTGGTTTATCAATGAGATCTATCGTTCTGTCTTCTGGCAACTTAAGCACACACATGGCATGAGTGACAAGTGCTGATAGATCAATGAGATCATTTGCTTTGTCTTCTAGGACATTGATTGGAATAAGCTGGGATTTGTGATAATTTATTTTCAGAGCTGTTGCCTTGGCATAAGAATCCAGTAGTCCTAACAGTATGTAGCTCAGTAGTTTCTGCGGGCAAGATCAAGATTGTGTCGTCGGCGTACTGTATTACAGGGAATCCCTCCGAGGCAGGTTGCTCGATTGGAAGATGAATATGACCTTCCCGCCAAGCCTGGTTGACCATGGACTGCAAAAGGTCCGCTGCCAAAACGAAAAGGAGAGGGGACAGTGGGCCGCCTTGACGGACACCTTTTCGACACTTAAATTCAGTTCCCGGCACCCCATTCAGTAAAACCGAGGATGAGCCCGAATCCAGTAACTTATTCATCCACATGATCCATCGATCATCAAAGCCCATGTATTTAAGGATTGCAATGATTGATGAGTGTTCAATCGTATCCAAGGTCTCTTGAAGTCGAGCTTCAGAGTGACCACCTCTCTTCCTGATTTCTTTCATTGTGACAGATATTCAAACGCCCACCCAAGACAGTCCTGCAAAGTACGTCCAGAGATGAAGCCATATTGATTTCTGTGGACGATTTTGAGGACCCATTTCTGTAAACGTTCAGCCAAAAATCTTTGTGATAACCTTTCGTACACAATTAAGCAAGGAGATTGGATGGAAATCATTGACTGTCTCAGGACTAGGTTTTTTGGGGATCAACGTAATCAGAGAGTTATTCAGGGCCTCCAGACTGATATTGCCTTCCCAAAAGTCCATACAGAGTTGATAGAAATCTGGAGCTATGAGGTGCCAACACACTTTCAGAAATTGGCCCGTAAATCCATCTGGTCCCGGAGCCCGATCCGCAGGTATGATTTTATCAATCTCCTCTGTCATGAAAGGAGCTGACAGGTCTACCAGACCGGGAACACGCCTGATCACTTGAGAGAGATCAAAATCAAATACAGGTACATTCTGAACTCCCATTCTGTTTTTAAAACATGCATGGAATGCAGCAGCTTTTTCTGCATGATCCTCAATTGTCCGTCCATCCTCCAACCTCAGAGTAGGGATTGTGTTTCTGCGATATCTTTCCGTAGCTCGAGCATGGAAATATTTAGTGTTCTCTTCGCCTAACGTGACATGACGAAAAGTACAACGTTGCGCCAATACTCATTCTAGTACTTGAGCAATTTAAGCAGGCGGTGTTTTAGGATTTTTCTCAAGTTGTCTTCAGGCGTAGACAATAGTCTCAGTTCTTCCAATTCATCAAGCTGTGCTAGAATTCTGTTTGAGTTGGCAATGAGAAGGCCCAACTAAGAAATAGACTTGCTCCATTTCTTTAAGGCATACCTAGGACGTCGTTTCAGCTTAGCAGCAATTCGAGTGGCACTAGATGAAGAGTACAAAGGCTTTGACTAGGAGGTGCTAACAACATCTAGTAAACCAGGATGGAGAGGCCAGAAACTCTCAAACCGGAATAAATTGCATTTGGGGATAGCCGTCGACTACACATAGAGTATGATCAGAGATAGGTTGAGCCAGAGGGTTTACCAGTGTATTGGGGAAAACAGAAATCCATTCTGGAGAAGCGAAAAACCAATCTATTTGCTCCAAAAGAGGTTGGTCTTGCATGTCACTCCATGTATACTGCCGTCCTCTCAGAGGAATTTCCAGAAACAGCATGCTGACCTATTATATCATTGAAAGTTGCCATATCCTCAATATTACCACCTGGTCTGTTACGATTTTCCACTGATCAAATAAAATTAAAATCACCCAAAAATAGCCACAAAACATCAAGCTCAATGAGATGAGATGAAAACCACTCCACAAAATCAGCCTTCTCGGCCCATTGCACGGCCCACACACATTGGACAGAAAGAACTCTCTGTTGATTTGCAGAGACTGAAATTTAATCGCCAGCACAAAAGATGCCGCGTGTATGACCATGCCAGAAAACACATTACTGCACCAGATGATAACCAGGCCGCCTGAGGCCCCCCAAAGATGGCACGTATTCGAATTGATCAAAACGGCGAGGACAACATGAGCGAATAAAAGAGTGATCAAAGTCACCCTTTTTTGTCTCCTAAAGACATAGAATCGAACAAGCACATTCATCGATTTTATTACGAAGAGCAAGACGTTTAGGTTCTGAATTCAAACCACGGATGTTCCAACACAAAATGTTCCAGGAGTGCAGAGCCATGACCCTCGCCGTTTTCTTCAGAAGGCAGTGCAGTCAACTTCTTATTGGAGATCTCCTCGGGAGCAATTCCACATTCGGCCTCCCATTGCTGCAGACGAGAAATAGCAGTTGGCGCTGGAACTTCTACTTCAGATATCACCTGGTTAACATAGACAAACGGGGCGCGTCGGGCTTTAACATGGCTTGCTCTTTTCGGCTGATCAGACATACAAGGAAGCTTAAATCCATTGAACCGCATAGATCTAGTGCTACGGCCAACTTCCAAGTGTCCACAGCTACATGAGTTTTGTTTCTCTTCCTACTTCCTAGACGTGGCAGTGTCGACTCCAGTATCATGCTGACGGAAGAGGAAATCTGACAAGTGGCCGAAGAAGTACAGTTCAGAGAAAAACCGAGATCAGCAGAGTCAACTATAGTCATGTCTGAACAATCCATAGCACTTGAAAGTGAGCGGACAAGCTCCAGTTGGTTCTGAATCATAACAGAGGAAACTAAACTCCAAACTGGGGCCGTCCAAACAGTAAAGCTAGTGCCAGGTGTGAATGGAGAAAACGGGAATAAACTGAAACATGCCACAGCAATCAGCTCTTTCAAGAACCTTTGCGACTTCTCCACCCACAGCAGAAGAAGCAACTCCAAATCAGAACTCTGTTGGCCCCAAGTTAAACGAGGCATGTGAACCCCAGCATAAAAGTGAGCAATGAACTCCAACAGAGAGAATTCGGCAGAGTGACTAGCATGGCAGCATCTTGACCTATAGCCCTAACAAAAACAATTTGACCTGGAGCAGCACCCTCAACTATTTCATCTGCAGCCAGCCCGACCTGACCATCATCAGTTATATTTTCAGCAGTCTGAACTCTATCCATAACTGACGGACCGTCTTGCTCCTTCGATGGCATGGAACCCATGGGCTGACTTTTCCTTCTCCAGGCTTTGGGTTCAGAACAAAATTTTCCCTTTGACCCGCCACATTGTGTGGCGTAAGGGGTAAGACTTATGCTTAACTAAAAGTACTGTTTTGTTTTGTAGTTAAAAAATACTCCCTCCGTCTTAAAATTCTTGTCTTAGATTTGTCTAGATACGGATGTATCTAATACTAAAACGTGACTTGATACATTCATATTTAGACAAATCTAAAACAAGAATTTTGGGACGGAGGAAGTAATAATTAAAGAGTACTCCTTGCAAAGATCACTCACACCTTGTAAGGTTGCGATATGTGACGCACTGCATGTGCGTCACTTGTGGCAACCTATGAGTTTTTTTTTAAAGTGTAGATTCGGTTATTCAAAATATTTCATCTCTTAAATAGTGCGTCCAAATTTCAAACCGTTTTCGCCGTTGGATTTCTCGCGTCGAGATCTTCCATGTTGATAGGTTTTGATGAACATTTTTTCATAAAAAAACTAAACAAAAAAGCCAAACTGGGAGCACTTTTTTCCATGTTCCGGAGAGGCGCATGTTTTTCCCTTTCCGCGAGACACCACCGCGCCTCTCGTGAAAGCAAATCCATACCTCAATGCAAAGTAAATCTGTGCCTCTCGCGGAAGCATATCCGTGCCTTCACGAGAAGTAAATCTATGCCTCTCGTGGAAGAAAAAAAAACACGTTTTTCCCCTTTCCGAGAGGCTCGTGGAAGTAAATTCTTGCCTCCATGCGAAGTAAATCTGTGCCTCTTGTGGAGGCACGACTGTGGTAACAAATTCATGCCTTCACGATGAGTAAATATGTGCCTCTCCCGGAAAGAAAAAGAAAACATGTTTTTTCCTTTTCCGAGAAGCATGACCATGCCTCTCGTGGAAGTAAATTCGTGTCTCCACGTGAATTAAATCTGTGCCTCTCGCGGGAAAAAAAAAGAAAACACGTTTTCCCTCTTTCCAAGAGGCTCGTGGAAGTAAATTCATGCCTCCACGCGAAGTAAATCTGTGCCTGTCACGGAAGAAAGAAAAAAGAAAACGAGTTTCTTTTTCTTTTTTCGAGAGGCACGCCCGTGCCTCTCGTGGAAACTAATCCATGCCTTCATGGGAGTAAATCTGTGACTCTCGTGGAAAGAAAAAGAAAACACATTTTTTTCCTTTTCCGAGACGCATGGCCGTGCCTCTCGTGGAAGCAAATTCGTGCCTCAACGCGAATTAAATATGTGCCTCCCGTGGAGAAAAAATAAAACGAGTTTTTTCCCTTTCTGTGAGGCACGACCGTGGCTTTCGTGGAAGCAAATCCGTGCCTCCACGAAGAGTAAATCTGTGCCTCTCGTGAAAAAACACGTTTTTTCCTCTTTCCGAGAGGCATGACCATGTCTCTCGCGAAAGCAAATCCATGCCTCCACGAGAAGTAAATCTGTGCCTCTCGCAGAAGAAAAAAAAGAAAATGAGTTTTCTTTTCCCTTTCCGAGAGGCACGACCATGCCTCTCGTCGAAGGAAAAAAACACGTTTGTTCCCTTTCCAAGAGGCACAACTCGCACCAACTTTTGGTGGATGGAAGGCCAAGTTCATCCATGACATCACCTTGCACTCCCATAGGATGAAGGATTCAATCAAGCCTCTGCTCCTTCAATGGATCAAAGCTCTGCCAGGATCCAAGTGACATGGATGATTCTTGTATATTTGTAAATATCTTGTTGTATTATGGTAGGTAGGACTTCTAAACACCTAGCTAGCTTTTACTTTATGTTTTCTTTCCTACAAGACTTGGGGCCTTGTTTTAATAAATGGCTGTGGGGCTTTTGCCGCACAGTGTTCAGTAAAAAAAATGTGCCTCTCGCGAAAGTAATCCGTGTCTCTGCGAGAAGTAAATCTGTGTCTCTCGCGTGAAAGAAAGAAAAGAAAACGTGTTTTTGCCTTTTCAAGCGGAAGCAAATCCGTACCTCCACGTAAAGTAACTATGTGCCTCTCGTGGAAGAAGAAAAATAAAACGCGTTTGTTCCCCTTTCCAAGAGGCACAAATCAATTGGAATGCGAGTAAACTACATATTTTATTTTCTATTGTGAGTGTAGCCCTGCAGATTGCGCCGGCCATCATACTAGTTGCTCATACACTATTGATTCACTTAAAAAGCTAAGTTGTTACAAAGAAGTAAATAGCCCTTTTTAAACTTCAATATTTTTGTTGTGACACCATTATCTCATTTTAAAATTGTTGTCATAGTTTGCCCATTTCTTCTCATTTCTAATACAGATACCGTTATTTGAATTATCCCTCAAATTTGTTGCCACCTAGGTTATCATGTATATGTTCATCCGTTGTCGTAATTTTGATTCATGACATTTCATCTGCCATAAAGCTAGATAAAAGGCGGTTTGAATAAAAAAAATTGCTCAAATTTGTACATTCGCCACCATCATTAATCAAGTAATCAAACACTTGTTTACCATACATTTATCACTTGGTATGAAAAATCAAACACATTTTATGAATGCAACAATGGACACATTAAGGAATATTGCTTTGGTTGAAAAACTTTGCTTAAATTTTCGTAGGGGTCGTGCATGGAAAACCAAAAAAAAAAATCGCATCTACACCAACAACCAAGATCTAGCTAAGGAGATTCAGATAAAAAAACTTGATCTTTTGAATCTTACCAACGTCTGAAGCGGAAGAACATGGTGAAGAATCTGATCTCGACGTTTGTTCCCGTGCGAGGATTACAAGCTTAATCCCCCCGCCAGTATCCACGCATACGGTCCTTCAATCTTTCCAGAGTTCCGCCGTCCAGGGACTCATTTAGCAAAAATCCTCAAATTTTACTTAATTTAGTAATACATGTGCCACAAATTGCTCTATTTTTTTCCCGGGTAGTTGTTTTATTATTTTTAGTTACCGAGAGGGTTCGGTTTTTGGGCTCTATCACTAATCACGAGTAATGCTAGACATACGAAGTAATGCTAGACATGCCTTTTTAGTGAAGGAGATCAAGGATAATCTGGAGGGACGTAGTTCTTGTATTACTCCCTTCGTTTTTTTAGTCTGCATATAAGGTTTGGTCAAAGTCAAGCTTTGTAAAGTTTGACCAACTTTATATTAAAAAATATCATCATTCACAATATGAAATAAATATTATCAGATGCACCATGAAATGTATTTTCGTACTATATAGTTTTAATATTATAGATGTTCATATTTTTTCATATAAATTTGGTCAAACATTGTGTAGTTTGACTTTGACTAAATTTTATACGCGGGGTAAAAAGAAACGGAGGGAGTACTTGTATACGACGTAGTCAAAACCTAGTACAACTATTACAGTAGTTGGCATTTTTTGGAGCCGTTCGTTTGTCTCGATCTAACGGCGCATACATACGTAGTACTCGAAAGTACGCGGATGAAAGTACTCGAAAGTACTATTAGTCTAGGGGCATTTTAGTCCTAGGAAATATATGACAAGGTGGGGCCCTCTCGTCCAATGCAAAAACGCCGCCCCTCTCCTCCAATGCAAAACTGCCGCCCCTCTCATCCAATGCAAAGCCGCCGCCGTGCTCCTTCCCCTCTTCCATCACCATTGCAACCGCGGCCATCTCCTAGCCTTCTCCTTCTTCTCGCGGCCGCAACTTTGCTCTTCTCATCTTCCACATCCACCCCCCTCTTCCATCCACGCAAGATCCTCGATGGAGCACATCGGCGGCGGCGAGAACGCCGACTTCGTGGAGATCGCCGGCGGCGACCAGGTCAAGATGGCCAGGTTGACGGAGATCCGTTCTTGGTTTCACAACATATTGCAGATGAACTAGACGGCAATGGCCACTTTGAAGCAAATGACGAGGAGGGAGAGGGCAAAGCTCCCCCCACCCGCACAACCGATGCACAAGGTCGAGATCCTTCTCTGGGCGATGGAGCAGGCCGATTCGTCCAGCCCGTAGACCAGGCGGAGGTGGTGGGCGTTCAGATCCAGGGTAGAGCATCCACTAGATCAGGAACCCACGGTGCACGAGGTGCCATTGTAGATTGTGGAGCCTCCAACTGAGTCGGAGATGACTCCGAAGCGCAAGAGGAGGAGGACAGTGGTCGCGACATCACTTCCCCGCCGTTCTCCACGCTTCCCTCGCCGCTCTCCTCGTCTGAATGGCGGCCGTAGCTATGTTTAGGGTAAGATTGCTGAATTTCATTCATCATTACTTGCCACTTGCTTAATTTGATTCTCTGCAATATGTTCTTGCTACCTGTGTACTTGAATCCGTAGCCTCTGGATGGCAGCTTAGTTTGACGACGAGCCTGGAATGAGTCTAGGCATATAGCATTGCTATGTTTACTTGCTATGTTTTGATGTGCTGGAGTGGTATCCATGATCGGAAATTTTGTCTGTCACCTCAAGAGTTGTGTTCAAATTACGTGATGCAATCTGTGTAAATTGAACTTGCAATATTTTGGCTGCAAGAAGTGCCTCCAGACAAGTTCAGTACACAGTTTAGAGTGATAGACTCTGGGTTGACACTGAAATATTTCAATACTGCAAGTTTAGTAGATAGTTATAGGCATTGAAATATTTCAGTACTGACCGGTTCACACTGAAATATTTGTGTAGTGCAATTGCAGTACACACGGGTACACACTGAAAAATTTCAGTAGTGCAATGCAATTTCAGTACACACGGGTAGACATTGAAATATTTCAGTACTGCAGTTTCAGTACACGCACGCAACCCCTGAAATATTTCGGTGTAGCAGTTTCAGTACACGCGCGTAGCCACTGAAATATTTCAGTGGTGCTGTTTCAGTACAAGCACGTAGCCTCTGAAATATTTCAGTGGTGCACTTTCAGTACACGCACGTACCCACTGAAATATTTCAGTGGTTCACTTTCAGTACACGCATGTACGAAATGAAATATTTCAGTGGTGCTGTTTCTGTACATGCATGTAGCAACTGAAATATTTCAGTGGTGCTGTTTCAGTACACACATGTAGCCACTGAAATATTTCAGTAATGCACTTTCAGTACAGAGATGTAGACACTGAAATATTTCAGTAGTGCCCTGTCGGTGATCTTGCATCCAAATATTTAGGGCTTCCTAATGATTCAGCAAAAAAATAGACATAAGCAGTGAAATAATTTTTGTAGGGATATTGGCTTACTCATGTTGCCGTGCTGTACAACCTTTTGCTTCACTTCCTGTAAGTGCTTCTTGCATGTGCTATGGCCTACATGCTGTTTACTCTCATCACAACAGTGATTTTGCATCTTGCAAAGGTCTACAAAGGTCTTATTAATTCAACATTGACTTCTATGAACTTTGTATTCAAATTCGTATCCTCCTACAGTTGTTGTGACAGATTTCCTTGGCATCTTCAAATTACCGTACTGTCATTTTTCCAATACCAACTATATTCAATCTGAAACTTTCAGTTACTTATATGCTACAGGTGGAATCATAGATAGGTTGCTGAAGATGCTGCGCCTCACAATAAAAGTCCCTTGCTCAACCCAACATCACAAGCTTTTTTGCATTTCTAGTTGTCTCAGTATTTCATGTGATGTATTTGAATACCAGAAGTTGTTATGCATTACAAGTTCAATCTAATAATTATAGTACCTGCAGTCTGTGTGTTATCTGTTTTGTATGTGTGGGATCAAAATCTAATACGGTTCTGATTCCTGTTTTCATGGCCTTGATGCTAAGTTAAGTACATGCTGGTCAGAGTGATCAGAGGGAAGGGTGGTGCTGGTGGGAAATATTTTAGGGTTTTATCGTCGTGATAACCCTAGAAAATTAACAAAAATGTCGAAAATCAATGGAACTAGTCATGGGTGCTTCTCATGTTGGTACAAGGGTGAAGAAAGAATATAGGTCCATTTGAAGCAAGTCGAGAAAAACCCGTCCTTCCACACGGACCCTTAACTCCTACCGGAACGGCCGTCGGTGAAGGATCGACAACGTGCGCTTCTCGCGTCACCTCCGAGAAGTATTCTAAGCATTTAATCGTATTAGAAAATCCATACAAATGCCGACAACCTTACCAAACTAGTCATGCTTCCTTCTCATCTTGATACAAAGAAGTGGAAATTTTTTGGGTCCATTTACATCATGTCCGACAAGTATTTTAAGCAGTATAAATTCAAAAAAATATAAAACCTTGGAAACCTAGCTTTGTTTGTGCAATAGATCATGTGTGCCAAAATTTCGGTGATTTGGAGGTGGTCAAAAAAATCACCGCATTCCGCAGGGACCATTTGGTCTACTTAAGCCATTTTTTGAACAACGGTGATTTTTTCCACCACCTCCAAATCACCCAAATTTTCTTCTACACGGTGACCCACATGTGCCAAACATGTCTATGAAAGAAAATTTGGAAAAATATATTTTACAATGCCCCCTAAAGGTATAGACCGATGTTTTGATCAGTCAGTCTAGAGGGCAGTATAAATTCAAAAAAAAATTCAAAAAAATATAAAACCTTGGAAACCTAGCTTTGTTTGTGCAAGAGATCATGTGTGCCAATTTTGGGTGATTTGGAGGTGGTCGAAAAAATCACCGCATTCCGAAGGGACCATAACTTAAGCCATTTTTTGAACAAGAGTGATTTTTTCCACCACCTCCAAATCACCCAAATTTTCTATGACACGGTGATCCAGATGTGCCAAACATGTCTATGAAAGAAAATTTGGAAAAAATATATTTTACAATACCCCCTTGAGGTATAGACCGATGTTATGATCAGTCAGTCTAGAGAGCAGTATAAATTCAAAAAAATATAAAACCTTGGAAACCTAGTTTTGTTTGTGCAAGATATCATGTGTGCCAAATTTTGGGTGATTTGGAGGTGGTCGAAAAAATCACCGCATTCCGGAGGGACCATTTGGTCACTTAAGCCATTTTTTGAACAAAGGTGATTTTTCCCACCACCTCCAAATCACCCAAAATTTTCTTTTACACTGTAACCCACATGTGCCAAACATGTCCATGAAAGAAAATTTGGAAAAAAAATATATTTTACAATGCCCCCTTGAGGTATAGACCGATGTTTTGATCAGTTAGTCTAGAGGGTAGTATAAATTCAAAAAAGTTCAAAAAAATATAAAACCTTGGAAACCTAGCTTTGTTTGTGCAAGAGATCATGTGTGCCAAAATTGAGGTGATTTGGAGGTGGTCGAAAAAATCACCGCATTCCGGAGGGACCATTTGGTCTAACTTAAGCCATTTTTTGAACAAAGGTGATTTTTTCCACCACCTCCAAATCACCCAAATTTTCTTTTACACGGTGACCCACATGTGCCAAACATGTCCATGAAAGAAAATTTGGAAAAATATATTTTACAATGCCCCCTTGAGGTATAGACTGATGTTTTGATCAGTCAGTCTAGAGGGCAGTATAAATTCAAAAAAAAAAATTCAAAAAACTATAAAACCTTGGCAACCTAGCTTTGTTTGTGCAATAGATCATGTGTGCCAAAATTTGGGTGATTTGGAGGTGGTCGAAAAAATCACCGCATTCCGGAGGGACCATTTGGTCTTACTTAATTAAGTGTTGCCTTACTAGAAAATCAATGGAACTAGTCATGGATGCTTCTCATGTTGGTACAAGGGTGTAGAAAGAATATAGGTCCATTTGAAGCAAGTCGAGAAAAACCCGTCCTTCCACACGGACCCTTACCTCCTACCCGAACGGCCGCCGGTGAAGGAGGTGAATTTTTGGCCATGTTAAGAATAATTTTTCCTTGTTGTGGGCATGGCCACCCAAGTGGATCGACAACGTGCTCTTCTCGTGTCACCTCCGAGAAGTATTTTAAGCATTTAATCGTATTAGAAAATCCATACAAATGCCGACAACCTTACCAAATTAGTGATGCTTCCTTCTCATGTTTTGAATCCAAGAAGTAGAAATTTTTTGGGTCCATTTACATCATGTCCGGCAAGTTTGTTTGTACGTGTTCTCCGTGTGTGTGAATGACATGTAGGATCCACATGTAAAAACCCCATACGCAAAAAGAGGCCCAACCAAACTGCCCGACGGAGTTTCGAACCTAGGGCATTAGTTTGTGACGGGGAGGGTGTTACCGCTGGGCTGATGATGCATTTTCATACAAATTACATGCCCTCATATTTAAGAAATTCATTTACCATACCTATCATGTGTAACCACTGCTGGTGTCCACGTGTCAGCAGTTTGAAGGGCGGCACGGGGCATAGCGCACGCGAGGTGCACGGCGCGGGGCAAACCCCATGCGTCCACACTGTGGAAGGCCCTGGTAGGTGAGACAAATCACCCCCCTCGACCCCTCGGTAACTCCAAGAGGTAGCCGCATTCATTTTCTTCCCCAATTC
Source organism: Triticum aestivum (assembly GCF_018294505.1). Lineage (NCBI taxonomy): Eukaryota > Viridiplantae > Streptophyta > Magnoliopsida > Poales > Poaceae > Triticum > Triticum aestivum. The sequence goes on from NC_057796.1 coordinate 491,761,193, forward strand.
GGGTAAAAACCCTCGTCCTCTCCCACTCTAGACATACCACCTCGTCCTCTCCCAAACCCTCCTGGCTTCCTCAGCAATCCACTCCTCCTCCTCGTCTCATCGACCGCCGATGAAGCGCGGCCGACGAGCCGGAGGCAACCATCGGTGGAGAGCAGTCTGCTGCCGTGGCTGCCGCCGCGGTTGCAGCGGCTGAGTCTGCCGTAGTGGCAATGGCTGGCGGTGCAGCAACTGCTGTGCCTCCTCCCGCTGCCATCCCAGCCGTCGAGCTACCAGTCGGAGAGCGTGTGCACGAGAAGGT